>NW_026527014.1:0-35621 GCF_024362965.1 Panthera pardus
GAAGCCATCTTTCAACTAAAATCTCATTCTAGGAAGTTAGACTTGTTTTCAAAAGCAATGTAGGGCCTATGCATAAAGTGCCATACACCCAACTCTGTCAGACAGCACTGGGTTATCCATCTTTGAACTAACATTGTGCTTCATTAGTTAATATAGTGCTTTAAAACTTATTGGGGGAACTATGTGGGCAGTTCCATACACTCAACTCTGTGAAACAAAAACCTGGTGAGACCATCTTTGAACTACTGTCAGATTTCAAAAATTGAGAGGTGTTTGAAAACCCATGCAGGGCCTAGGTAGAAGGAGCCATATATCCTCAACTCTGAAACAACACTGTGAGGTAACCATCATTCAATTAACACCTTGTTTCACTGAGAAGAGTTTGAAAACCTATGCTGGTTTTACACAAAAAAGTGCCATAAACTCAAATCTGCCAAAGAAAAATGTGGGGAAATAGTCTTCCGCCTAACATCTGGTTTCAGGAAGTGAAAACTGAAAACCTATGTGGGGCCTACAGAGTTAGGGCCATATGTGAAATCACTCTATGGTGAAAACGTCTTGCAAATAACATTTATCTTATTTCAGAAATTGAGAAGTGCTTGAAAACCCATGCAGGGCCTAGGTGGAAGGGAAAATATCCTCAAATCTGAAACACTGTGAGGTAGCCATCTTTCAATTAACACCTTGTTTACTGAGAAGTGTTTGAAAACCTATGCAGCTTCTACACAGAAAGTGCCACATGCTCAAATCTGTAAAACAACACTGTGGTGAAACCGTCTTTCAAATAACATCTGGGTTCACTTGTGGGAAGTGTTTCAAAAACAATGGGGGCTTATGCGGAAAATGCCATATATAAAACTTGGTCAAGCAGCTTTTGGGGGAAACCATCATCTTGTTTCACCAATGTAGAAAGGTTTGAAAAACTTTACTAAGAGTGATGAGGAAAGTGACAAATTCCCGACTCTGTGAAAATATATACCATGGAGCAAGCATCTTTCAACTCACATCTTGTTTCTCTAAGTTCAAAGTGTTTGAAATCCTATGAAAGGTCTAACAGCAATGTGCCATATACCCAACTGTGTAAATAAACATAAGTGTGGTGAAATGATCTTTCAACTAATATCTGGTTTACTCAGTTACAACTGTTTGAAAACACATGCGGGGTCCTAGGTGGATAGTGCCATACACTCAATGAAACAACACTGTGGTGAAACCCACTCTCAACTAACTTCTCATTGCACAGAGTTACAAACGTTTGCAAACCTAAGTGGAGCCTACACGGAAAGTGCCATATACTCAAGTCCATGAAATAACACTGTGGGGAAACCATCTTTCAAATGACATCTGGTTTCCCTAAGAAGCATTTGAAAACCCACGTGGAGCCTATGCAGAAAGTTCATTATACTCAAATCTATCAGGCAGAACTTTAAGGAAAACTATGTTTTAATTAACCTCTTGTTTTACTAAGTTACAAGTATTTGAAAACCATTCAGTCATACAACAAAAGAGCCATATCCCTAACTTTAGGAAATACCATGGGGATCCCATCTTTCCACTAACAGCTCATTTCACAATATTAGAGATGTTAGTAAACCCATTCAGGGCCTACACGGAAAGTGCCATATACTGACCTCTGTGAAAACAGAGTGTGAAACAATCTTTCAACTAATATTTGGTTTCATTGAGTTAAAATTGAAAACTTTGCGGGACCCGTGAGAAAAGCACAATGTATTAACCCTGTGATAGAAGACTGAGGGGAAACCATATTCCAACTAAAATGTTTCATTGTTACAAGTGTGTGAAAAGCATCCAGAGACTACAAAGTGCCATACACTCAACTTTGTGACCCAACACTGTGGGGAAACCATCTTTCAACTAACATCTTGTTTCCCCAAAATGGTGTTTGAAGACCCATGTAGAATCTGCGTCAAAAGTGCGAGGTAGTCAACTCCTTTAAACAGCACTGTGGGGAATACATGTTTCAACTATCTTCTAATTTCACTTAGGAGTGTTGGAAAACCTATGAAATTTCTATGCAGAAAGTGACAAAGACTCAAATATGTAAAACAACACTGTGGTGAAACCATCTTTCAAATATATCTGGGTTCACTGGTTAGGAGTATTTGAAAACTTATGCGGAGCCTACATGGAAAGTATCTTGCACTCACTCTGTCAAGCAACACACTGGGGAAGCTGTCCTTCAATTAATACCTTATTTCACTAAATTAGATGTGTTTGAAAACCATGCGGGGCCTACAATGAAACTGCCATATACTCACCTCTGTGAAACAACACTCTGGGGAAACAATCTTTCTCCTCGCATCTGGTTTCAATAAGTTACAATTGTACGAAAGAACTCCCGAAGGCCTACGGGCATAGTACCTGATACCTAACTTTGTGAAACAACACTGTGGGGAAAACGTATTTCAACTAAAAACCGGTTTCACTAAGTTAGAAGTGTTTGAAAACCCGGGTGGGAACAATGGGGATAGTGAGACATACTCAACTTTGTGAAACAACACTGTGATGAATCGGTTTGTCAACTAAAATCTGATTTCACTTAGAACTGTTTGTAAAACCATGTGGGGCCTATGAGAATAGTTCCATATACACAGCTCTGTGAAACAACACTATGGGGAAACCATATTTCAACTAATATCTCATTTCGTTAAGTTAAACTTGTTTGAAACACTTGTGGGGCCTAGGAAGATAGGGCCATATACTAAAGGCTGTCAAACAACATTGAGGGAAATCCATGTTTTAACTAACATCATGTTTCACTAAGTCACTAGTGTTTTAAAACCCCTGCAGGGAACTATGAGAAAACTGCCATACACTAAACTGTGTGAAAAAAAAACATAAACAATCTTTGAGCTACTGTCTGGTTTGAAAAATATAGAAGAGTTTAAAACCCATTGCAGGGCATAGATGGAAAGGGCCATATACTCTGAAACAACATTGTGATGTAACCGTCTTACAATTAACACCTTGATTCATTAAGTGAGAAGCCATGGAAATCCTAAGCGGGTACTACCCAGAAAGTGTCATAGGCTCAACTCTGTAAAACAACACTATGGTGAAACATTCGTTCAAATATCATCTGCGATCACAAGTTAAAAATGTTAGAAAACCTATCTTGAGCTTGAACGGAAAGTATCTTACAAAGAAGTGTTTGAAAAGCATGCGGGAACTAAAACAAAAGAGCGATATACTCTGCCAAGAGACACTGTGGAGAAACAATATTTCTCTTAAAATCTGGTTTCAAAAAATTACAAGTCTATCAAAAGACACCCGCAAGAGTACAAGCGTAGTGCCATACACTCAAAACTCTGAAACAACAATGTGAGGAAGCCGACGTTCAAGTAACATCTGGTTTCACAAAGGAGTGTTTGAAAAACCATGTGGAGCCTAAGAGAATCGTTCGTACACTCAATTCAGTGAAACAAAACTGAGGGGTAACATTCAACTGTCAACTTGTTTCTTTAAGTTAGAAAGGATAGAAAAACTCTGTGAGTCCTAAGAAAAAGTTCTTTAGACACCACATTACAAAACAAAATTGAAGTGAAACCATCGTTCAAGTGTCGCCTTGACTCAGGAAGTTAGAAGTGTCTGAAAACCTGTGTGAGGCTTCAGCAAGAAGTGCACTTCGGGGAAACCAACTTTCGACTAACATCCCGTCTCACTGAGTTCGGAGTGTTTGAAATCGTATGCGGGGACGATGCAGAAAGTTCCATGAGTTCCACTCTGTCAGGCGGCACGTTGGGGAAACCATCTTTCAACTAACATCTTGTATCCCTCAGTGAGAAGTGTTTGAAGACCTATGCGGAGAAACATACGGAGGGTGACGCGCACCAGCCACTGGGAAAGAATCCTGTGGAGAACTCATCTTTCAATGAGCATCATGTTTCACTAAGGTGGAAGTGTCGCAACCCACCCCCCCCCCCCACCCCACCCCCCGACCCTCCCGCCCCCGCGGGGCCTATGCCGAAAGTGCCATAAACTCAACCCTGTGAAACTGCACTTTGGGGGCAACCATCTTTCAACTAACATGTTGCATCAACAAGTTAAAAGTGTTTGAAAACCTATGCGGGGAACGATGTGGAAAGTGGCATGATTTCGAAACTCTGAAAGCATACTGCAGAGAAACCATCTCTCAACGAACATGTTGTTTGACTAAGTTAGAAGAGTTTGAAAACGTATGCGGACGTATCAGGTAGGTGTTGTCTAGTCTTTGTTTCAATAAGAAGTGTTTGAAAACCCACGCAGGGCTTATGCAGAAATGCTTGAACGCAACTCTGTGAAACAATAGTGTGGTGATAGCATCTTTCAACTAATGTCTCATTTCACAAAGTTAGAATAGTTTTAAAATCTATGCAGAACCTACATGAAAAGTCCCATATACCCAACTCTGTGAAACAAAATGGTGGCAAAGAGTCTTTCACCTAACATTTGGTTTCAGGAAATGAGAACTGCTTGAAAATCTATGGGAAGCCTACAGGGTAAGGTCCATAAACTCAACTCTGTGAAACCACACTGTGGTGAAATCGTCTTTCAAGTAACATCTATCTGATTTCAGAAAATGAGAAGTGTTTGAAAATCCATGCAGGGTCTGGGAGGAATGGGGATCTATATTCAACTCTGTGAAACAACACAGTGGGGAAACCGTCTTTCAACTTAAAACTGGTTTCACGAAGTTAGAAGTGTTTGAAACACCATGCGGAGCGTATGAGGATAGTGCCACATACTCAGCTCTGTGAAACAACGCTATGAGGAAGCCATCTTTCAACTAAAATCTCATTCTAGGAAGTTAGACTTGTTTCAAAAGCAATGTAGGGCCTATGCATAAAGTGCCATACACCCAACTCTGTCAGACAGCACTGGGTTATCCATCTTTGAACTAACATTGTGCTTCATTAGTTAATATAGTGCTTTAAAACTTATTGGGGGAACTATGTGGGCAGTTCCATACACTCAACTCTGTGAAACAAAAACCTGGTGAGACCATCTTTGAACTACTGTCAGATTTCAAAAATTGAGAGGTGTTTGAAAACCCATGCAGGGCCTAGGTAGAAGGAGCCATATATCCTCAACTCTGAAACAACACTGTGAGGTAACCATCATTCAATTAACACCTTGTTTCACTGAGAAGAGTTTGAAAACCTATGCTGGTTTTACACAAAAAAGTGCCATAAACTCAAATCTGCCAAAGAAAAATGTGGGGAAATAGTCTTCCGCCTAACATCTGGTTTCAGGAAGTGAAAACTGAAAACCTATGTGGGGCCTACAGAGTTAGGGCCATATGTGAAATCACTCTATGGTGAAAACGTCTTGCAAATAACATTTATCTTATTTCAGAAATCGAGAAGTGCTTGAAAACCCATGCAGGGCCTAGGTGGAAGGGAAAATATCCTCAAATCTGAAACACTGTGAGGTAGCCATCTTTCAATTAACACCTTGTTTACTGAGAAGTGTTTGAAAACCTATGCAGCTTCTACACAGAAAGTGCCACATGCTCAAATCTGTAAAACAACACTGTGGTGAAACCGTCTTTCAAATAACATCTGGGTTCACTTGTGGGAAGTGTTTCAAAAACAATGGGGGCTTATGCGGAAAATGCCATATATAAAACTTGGTCAAGCAGCTTTTGGGGAAACCATCATCTTGTTTCACCAATGTAGAAAGGTTTGAAAAACTTTACTAAGAGTGATGAGGAAAGTGACAAATTCCCGACTCTGTGAAAATATATACCATGGAGCAAGCATCTTTCAACTCACATCTTGTTTCTCTAAGTTCAAAGTGTTTGAAATCCTATGAAAGGTCTAACAGCAATGTGCCATATACCCAACTGTGTAAATAAACATAAGTGTGGTGAAATGATCTTTCAACTAATATCTGGTTTACTCAGTTACAACTGTTTGAAAACACATGCGGGTCCTAGGTGGATAGTGCCATACACTCAATGAAACAACACTGTGGTGAAACCCACTCTCAACTAACTTCTCATTGCACAGAGTTACAAACGTTTGCAAACCTAAGTGGAGCCTACACGGAAAGTGCCATATACTCAAGTCCATGAAATAACACTGTGGGGAAACCATCTTTCAAATGACATCTGGTTTCCCTAAGAAGCATTTGAAAACCCACGTGGAGCCTATGCAGAAAGTTCATTATACTCAAATCTATCAGGCAGAACTTTAAGAAAACTATGTTTTAATTAACCTCTTGTTTTACTAAGTTACAAGTATTTGAAAACCATTCAGTCATACAACAAAAGAGCCATATCCCTAACTTTAGGAAATACCATGGGGATCCCATCTTTCCACTAACAGCTCATTTCACAATATTAGAGATGTTAGTAAACCCATTCAGGGCCTACACGGAAAGTGCCATATACTGACCTCTGTGAAAACAGAGTGGTGAAACAATCTTTCAACTAATATTTGGTTTCATTGAGTTAAAATTGAAAACTTTGCGGGACCCGTGAGAAAAGCACAATGTATTAACCCTGTGATAGAAGACTGAGGGGAAACCATATTCCAACTAAAATGTTTCATTGTTACAAGTGTGTGAAAAGCATCCAGAGACTACAAAGTGCCATACACTCAACTTTGTGACCCAACACTGTGGGGAAACCATCTTTCAACTAACATCTTGTTTCCCCAAAATGGTGTTTGAAGACCCATGTAGAATCTGCGTCAAAAGTGCGAGGTAGTCAACTCCTTTAAACAGCACTGTGGGGAATACATGTTTCAACTATCTTCTAATTTCACTTAGGAGTGTTGGAAAACCTATGAAATTTCTATGCAGAAAGTGACAAAGACTCAAATATGTAAAACAACACTGTGGTGAAACCATCTTTCAAATATATCTGGGTTCACTGGTTAGGAGTATTTGAAAACTTATGCGGAGCCTACATGGAAAGTATCTTGCACTCACTCTGTCAAGCAACACACTGGGGAAGCTGTCCTTCAATTAATACCTTATTTCACTAAATTAGATGTGTTTGAAAACCATGCGGGGCCTACAATGAAACTGCCATATACTCACCTCTGTGAAACAACACTCTGGGGAAACAATCTTTCTCCTCGCATCTGGTTTCAATAAGTTACAATTGTACGAAAGAACTCCCGAAGGCCTACGGGCATAGTACCTGATACCTAACTTTGTGAAACAACACTGTGGGGAAAACGTATTTCAACTAAAAACCGGTTTCACTAAGTTAGAAGTGTTTGAAAACCCGGGTGGGAACAATGGGGATAGTGAGACATACTCAACTTTGTGAAACAACACTGTGATGAATCGGTTTGTCAACTAAAATCTGATTTCACTTAGAACTGTTTGTAAAACCATGTGGGGCCTATGAGAATAGTTCCATATACACAGCTCTGTGAAACAACACTATGGGGAAACCATATTTCAACTAATATCTCATTTCGTTAAGTTAAACTTGTTTGAAACACTTGTGGGGCCTAGGAAGATAGGGCCATATACTAAAGGCTGTCAAACAACATTGAGGGAAATCCATGTTTTAACTAACATCATGTTTCACTAAGTCACTAGTGTTTTAAAACCCCTGCAGGGAACTATGAGAAAACTGCCATACACTAAACTGTGTGAAAAAAAAACATAAACAATCTTTGAGCTACTGTCTGGTTTGAAAAATATAGAAGAGTTTAAAACCCATTGCAGGGCATAGATGGAAAGGGCCATATACTCTGAAACAACATTGTGATGTAACCGTCTTACAATTAACACCTTGATTCATTAAGTGAGAAGCCATGGAAATCCTAAGCGGGTACTACCCAGAAAGTGTCATAGGCTCAACTCTGTAAAACAACACTATGGTGAAACATTCGTTCAAATATCATCTGCGATCACAAGTTAAAAATGTTAGAAAACCTATCTTGAGCTTGAACGGAAAGTATCTTACAAAGAAGTGTTTGAAAAGCATGCGGGAACTAAAACAAAAGAGCGATATACTCTGCCAAGAGACACTGTGGAGAAACAATATTTCTCTTAAAATCTGGTTTCAAAAAATTACAAGTCTATCAAAAGACACCCGCAAGAGTACAAGCGTAGTGCCATACACTCAAAACTCTGAAACAACAATGTGAGGAAGCCGACGTTCAAGTAACATCTGGTTTCACAAAGGAGTGTTTGAAAAACCATGTGGAGCCTAAGAGAATCGTTCGTACACTCAATTCAGTGAAACAAAACTGAGGGGTAACATTCAACTGTCAACTTGTTTCTTTAAGTTAGAAAGGATAGAAAAACTCTGTGAGTCCTAAGAAAAAGTTCTTTAGACACCACATTACAAAACAAAATTGAAGTGAAACCATCGTTCAAGTGTCGCCTTGACTCAGGAAGTTAGAAGTGTCTGAAAACCTGTGTGAGGCTTCAGCAAGAAGTGCACTTCGGGGAAACCAACTTTCGACTAACATCCCGTCTCACTGAGTTCGGAGTGTTTGAAATCGTATGCGGGGACGATGCAGAAAGTTCCATGAGTTCCACTCTGTCAGGCGGCACGTTGGGGAAACCATCTTTCAACTAACATCTTGTATCCCTCAGTGAGAAGTGTTTGAAGACCTATGCGGAGAAACATACGGAGGGTGACGCGCACCAGCCACTGGGAAAGAATCCTGTGGAGAACTCATCTTTCAATGAGCATCATGTTTCACTAAGGTGGAAGTGTCGCAACCCACCCCCCCCCCCCCACCCCACCCCCCGACCCTCCCGCCCCCGCGGGGCCTATGCCGAAAGTGCCATAAACTCAACCCTGTGAAACTGCACTTTGGGGGCAACCATCTTTCAACTAACATGTTGCATCAACAAGTTAAAAGTGTTTGAAAACCTATGCGGGGAACGATGTGGAAAGTGGCATGATTTCGAAACTCTGAAAGCATACTGCAGAGAAACCATCTCTCAACGAACATGTTGTTTGACTAAGTTAGAAGAGTTTGAAAACGTATGCGGACGTATCAGGTAGGTGTTGTCTAGTCTTTGTTTCAATAAGAAGTGTTTGAAAACCCACGCAGGGCTTATGCAGAAATGCTTGAACGCAACTCTGTGAAACAATAGTGTGGTGATAGCATCTTTCAACTAATGTCTCATTTCACAAAGTTAGAATAGTTTTAAAATCTATGCAGAACCTACATGAAAAGTCCCATATACCCAACTCTGTGAAACAAAATGGTGGCAAAGAGTCTTTCACCTAACATTTGGTTTCAGGAAATGAGAACTGCTTGAAAATCTATGGGAAGCCTACAGGGTAAGGTCCATAAACTCAACTCTGTGAAACCACACTGTGGTGAAATCGTCTTTCAAGTAACATCTATCTGATTTCAGAAAATGAGAAGTGTTTGAAAATCCATGCAGGGTCTGGGAGGAATGGGGATCTATATTCAACTCTGTGAAACAACACAGTGGGGAAACCGTCTTTCAACTTAAAACTGGTTTCACGAAGTTAGAAGTGTTTGAAACACCATGCGGAGCGTATGAGGATAGTGCCACATACTCAGCTCTGTGAAACAACACTATGAGGAAGCCATCTTTCAACTAAAATCTCATTCTAGGAAGTTAGACTTGTTTCAAAAGCAATGTAGGGCCTATGCATAAAGTGCCATACACCCAACTCTGTCAGACAGCACTGGGTTATCCATCTTTGAACTAACATTGTGCTTCATTAGTTAATATAGTGCTTTAAAACTTATTGGGGGAACTATGTGGGCAGTTCCATACACTCAACTCTGTGAAACAAAAACCTGGTGAGACCATCTTTGAACTACTGTCAGATTTCAAAAATTGAGAGGTGTTTGAAAACCCATGCAGGGCCTAGGTAGAAGGAGCCATATATCCTCAACTCTGAAACAACACTGTGAGGTAACCATCATTCAATTAACACCTTGTTTCACTGAGAAGAGTTTGAAAACCTATGCTGGTTTTACACAAAAAAGTGCCATAAACTCAAATCTGCCAAAGAAAAATGTGGGGAAATAGTCTTCCGCCTAACATCTGGTTTCAGGAAGTGAAAACTGAAAACCTATGTGGGGCCTACAGAGTTAGGGCCATATGTGAAATCACTCTATGGTGAAAACGTCTTGCAAATAACATTTATCTTATTTCAGAAATCGAGAAGTGCTTGAAAACCCATGCAGGGCCTAGGTGGAAGGGAAAATATCCTCAAATCTGAAACACTGTGAGGTAGCCATCTTTCAATTAACACCTTGTTTACTGAGAAGTGTTTGAAAACCTATGCAGCTTCTACACAGAAAGTGCCACATGCTCAAATCTGTAAAACAACACTGTGGTGAAACCGTCTTTCAAATAACATCTGGGTTCACTTGTGGGAAGTGTTTCAAAAACAATGGGGGCTTATGCGGAAAATGCCATATATAAAACTTGGTCAAGCAGCTTTTGGGGAAACCATCATCTTGTTTCACCAATGTAGAAAGGTTTGAAAAACTTTACTAAGAGTGATGAGGAAAGTGACAAATTCCCGACTCTGTGAAAATATATACCATGGAGCAAGCATCTTTCAACTCACATCTTGTTTCTCTAAGTTCAAAGTGTTTGAAATCCTATGAAAGGTCTAACAGCAATGTGCCATATACCCAACTGTGTAAATAAACATAAGTGTGGTGAAATGATCTTTCAACTAATATCTGGTTTACTCAGTTACAACTGTTTGAAAACACATGCGGGTCCTAGGTGGATAGTGCCATACACTCAATGAAACAACACTGTGGTGAAACCCACTCTCAACTAACTTCTCATTGCACAGAGTTACAAACGTTTGCAAACCTAAGTGGAGCCTACACGGAAAGTGCCATATACTCAAGTCCATGAAATAACACTGTGGGGAAACCATCTTTCAAATGACATCTGGTTTCCCTAAGAAGCATTTGAAAACCCACGTGGAGCCTATGCAGAAAGTTCATTATACTCAAATCTATCAGGCAGAACTTTAAGAAAACTATGTTTTAATTAACCTCTTGTTTTACTAAGTTACAAGTATTTGAAAACCATTCAGTCATACAACAAAAGAGCCATATCCCTAACTTTAGGAAATACCATGGGGATCCCATCTTTCCACTAACAGCTCATTTCACAATATTAGAGATGTTAGTAAACCCATTCAGGGCCTACACGGAAAGTGCCATATACTGACCTCTGTGAAAACAGAGTGGTGAAACAATCTTTCAACTAATATTTGGTTTCATTGAGTTAAAATTGAAAACTTTGCGGGACCCGTGAGAAAAGCACAATGTATTAACCCTGTGATAGAAGACTGAGGGGAAACCATATTCCAACTAAACTGTTTCATTGTTACAAGTGTGTGAAAAGCATCCAGAGACTACAAAGTGCCATACACTCAACTTTGTGACCCAACACTGTGGGGAAACCATCTTTCAACTAACATCTTGTTTCCCCAAAAGTGGTGTTTGAAGACCCATGTAGAATCTGCGTCAAAAGTGCGAGGTAGTCAACTCCTTTAAACAGCACTGTGGGGAATACATGTTTCAACTATCTTCTAATTTCACTTAGGAGTGTTGGAAAACCTATGAAATTTCTATGCAGAAAGTGACAAAGACTCAAATATGTAAAACAACACTGTGGTGAAACCATCTTTCAAATATATCTGGGTTCACTGGTTAGGAGTATTTGAAAACTTATGCGGAGCCTACATGGAAAGTATCTTGCACTCACTCTGTCAAGCAACACACTGGGGAAGCTGTCCTTCAATTAATACCTTATTTCACTAAATTAGATGTGTTTGAAAACCATGCGGGGCCTACAATGAAACTGCCATATACTCACCTCTGTGAAACAACACTCTGGGGAAACAATCTTTCTCCTCGCATCTGGTTTCAATAAGTTACAATTGTACGAAAGAACTCCCGAAGGCCTACGGGCATAGTACCTGATACCTAACTTTGTGAAACAACACTGTGGGGAAAACGTATTGCAACTAAAAACCGGTTTCACTAAGTTAGAAGTGTTTGAAAACCCGGGTGGGAACAATGGGGATAGTGAGACATACTCAACTTTGTGAAACAACACTGTGATGAATCGGTTTGTCAACTAAAATCTGATTTCACTTAGAACTGTTTGTAAAACCATGTGGGGCCTATGAGAATAGTTCCATATACACAGCTCTGTGAAACAACACTATGGGGAAACCATATTTCAACTAATATCTCATTTCGTTAAGTTAAACTTGTTTGAAACACTTGTGGGGCCTAGGAAGATAGGGCCATATACTAAAGGCTGTCAAACAACATTGAGGGAAATCCATGTTTTAACTAACATCATGTTTCACTAAGTCACTAGTGTTTTAAAACCCCTGCAGGGAACTATGAGAAAACTGCCATACGCTAAACTGTGTGAAAAAAAAACATAAACAATCTTTGAGCTACTGTCTGGTTTGAAAAATATAGAAGAGTTTAAAACCCATTGCAGGGCATAGATGGAAAGGGCCATATACTCTGAAACAACATTGTGATGTAACCGTCTTACAATTAACACCTTGATTCATTAAGTGAGAAGCCATGGAAATCCTAAGCGGGTACTACCCAGAAAGTGTCATAGGCTCAACTCTGTAAAACAACACTATGGTGAAACATTCGTTCAAATATCATCTGCGATCACAAGTTAAAAATGTTAGAAAACCTATCTTGAGCTTGAACGGAAAGTATCTTACAAAGAAGTGTTTGAAAAGCATGCGGGAACTAAAACAAAAGAGCGATATACTCTGCCAAGAGACACTGTGGAGAAACAATATTTCTCTTAAAATCTGGTTTCAAAAAATTACAAGTCTATCAAAAGACACCCGCAAGAGTACAAGCGTAGTGCCATACACTCAAAACTCTGAAACAACAATGTGAGGAAGCCGACGTTCAAGTAACATCTGGTTTCACAAAGGAGTGTTTGAAAAACCATGTGGAGCCTAAGAGAATCGTTCGTACACTCAATTCAGTGAAACAAAACTGAGGGGTAACATTCAACTGTCAACTTGTTTCTTTAAGTTAGAAAGGATAGAAAAACTCTGTGAGTCCTAAGAAAAAGTTCTTTAGACACCACATTACAAAACAAAATTGAAGTGAAACCATCGTTCAAGTGTCGCCTTGACTCAGGAAGTTAGAAGTGTCTGAAAACCTGTGTGAGGCTTCAGCAAGAAGTGCACTTCGGGGAAACCAACTTTCGACTAACATCCCGTCTCACTGAGTTCGGAGTGTTTGAAATCGTATGCGGGGACGATGCAGAAAGTTCCATGAGTTCCACTCTGTCAGGCGGCACGTTGGGGAAACCATCTTTCAACTAACATCTTGTATCCCTCAGTGAGAAGTGTTTGAAGACCTATGCGGAGAAACATACGGAGGGTGACGCGCACCAGCCACTGGGAAAGAATCCTGTGGAGAACTCATCTTTCAATGAGCATCATGTTTCACTAAGGTGGAAGTGTCGCAACCCACCCCCCCCCCCACCCCACCCCCCGACCCTCCCGCCCCCGCGGGGCCTATGCCGAAAGTGCCATAAACTCAACCCTGTGAAACTGCACTTTGGGGGCAACCATCTTTCAACTAACATGTTGCATCAACAAGTTAAAAGTGTTTGAAAACCTATGCGGGGAACGATGTGGAAAGTGGCATGATTTCGAAACTCTGAAAGCATACTGCAGAGAAACCATCTCTCAACGAACATGTTGTTTGACTAAGTTAGAAGAGTTTGAAAACGTATGCGGACGTATCAGGTAGGTGTTGTCTAGTCTTTGTTTCAATAAGAAGTGTTTGAAAACCCACGCAGGGCTTATGCAGAAATGCTTGAACGCAACTCTGTGAAACAATAGTGTGGTGATAGCATCTTTCAACTAATGTCTCATTTCACAAAGTTAGAATAGTTTTAAAATCTATGCAGAACCTACATGAAAAGTCCCATATACCCAACTCTGTGAAACAAAATGGTGGCAAAGAGTCTTTCACCTAACATTTGGTTTCAGGAAATGAGAACTGCTTGAAAATCTATGGGAAGCCTACAGGGTAAGGTCCATAAACTCAACTCTGTGAAACCACACTGTGGTGAAATCGTCTTTCAAGTAACATCTATCTGATTTCAGAAAATGAGAAGTGTTTGAAAATCCATGCAGGGTCTGGGAGGAATGGGGATCTATATTCAACTCTGTGAAACAACACAGTGGGGAAACCGTCTTTCAACTTAAAACTGGTTTCACGAAGTTAGAAGTGTTTGAAACACCATGCGGAGCGTATGAGGATAGTGCCACATACTCAGCTCTGTGAAACAACACTATGAGGAAGCCATCTTTCAACTAAAATCTCATTCTAGGAAGTTAGACTTGTTTCAAAAGCAATGTAGGGCCTATGCATAAAGTGCCATACACCCAACTCTGTCAGACAGCACTGGGTTATCCATCTTTGAACTAACATTGTGCTTCATTAGTTAATATAGTGCTTTAAAACTTATTGGGGGAACTATGGGGGCAGTTCCATACACTCAACTCTGTGAAACAAAAACCTGGTGAGACCATCTTTGAACTACTGTCAGATTTCAAAAATTGAGAGGTGTTTGAAAACCCATGCAGGGCCTAGGTAGAAGGAGCCATATATCCTCAACTCTGAAACAACACTGTGAGGTAACCATCATTCAATTAACACCTTGTTTCACTGAGAAGAGTTTGAAAACCTATGCTGGTTTTACACAAAAAAGTGCCATAAACTCAAATCTGCCAAAGAAAAATGTGGGGAAATAGTCTTCCGCCTAACATCTGGTTTCAGGAAGTGAAAACTGAAAACCTATGTGGGGCCTACAGAGTTAGGGCCATATGTGAAATCACTCTATGGTGAAAACGTCTTGCAAATAACATTTATCTTATTTCAGAAATCGAGAAGTGCTTGAAAACCCATGCAGGGCCTAGGTGGAAGGGAAAATATCCTCAAATCTGAAACACTGTGAGGTAGCCATCTTTCAATTAACACCTTGTTTACTGAGAAGTGTTTGAAAACCTATGCAGCTTCTACACAGAAAGTGCCACATGCTCAAATCTGTAAAACAACACTGTGGTGAAACCGTCTTTCAAATAACATCTGGGTTCACTTGTGGGAAGTGTTTCAAAAACAATGGGGGCTTATGCGGAAAATGCCATATATAAAACTTGGTCAAGCAGCTTTTGGGGAAACCATCATCTTGTTTCAGCAATGTAGAAAGGTTTGAAAAACTTTACTAAGAGTGATGAGGAAAGTGACAAATTCCCGACTCTGTGAAAATATATACCATGGAGCAAGCATCTTTCAACTCACATCTTGTTTCTCTAAGTTCAAAGTGTTTGAAATCCTATGAAAGGTCTAACAGCAATGTGCCATATACCCAACTGTGTAAATAAACATAAGTGTGGTGAAATGATCTTTCAACTAATATCTGGTTTACTCAGTTACAACTGTTTGAAAACACATGCGGGTCCTAGGTGGATAGTGCCATACACTCAATGAAACAACACTGTGGTGAAACCCACTCTCAACTAACTTCTCATTGCACAGAGTTACAAACGTTTGCAAACCTAAGTGGAGCCTACACGGAAAGCGCCATATACTCAAGTCCATGAAATAACACTGTGGGGAAACCATCTTTCAAATGACATCTGGTTTCCCTAAGAAGCATTTGAAAACCCACGTGGAGCCTATGCAGAAAGTTCATTATACTCAAATCTATCAGGCAGAACTTTAAGAAAACTATGTTTTAATTAACCTCTTGTTTTACTAAGTTACAAGTATTTGAAAACCATTCAGTCATACAACAAAAGAGCCATATCCCTAACTTTAGGAAATACCATGGGGATCCCATCTTTCCACTAACAGCTCATTTCACAATATTAGAGATGTTAGTAAACCCATTCAGGGCCTACACGGAAAGTGCCATATACTGACCTCTGTGAAAACAGAGTGGTGAAACAATCTTTCAACTAATATTTGGTTTCATTGAGTTAAAATTGAAAACTTTGCGGGACCCGTGAGAAAAGCACAATGTATTAACCCTGTGATAGAAGACTGAGGGGAAACCATATTCCAACTAAAATGTTTCATTGTTACAAGTGTGTGAAAAGCATCCAGAGACTACAAAGTGCCATACACTCAACTTTGTGACCCAACACTGTGGGGAAACCATCTTTCAACTAACATCTTGTTTCCCCAAAAGTGGTGTTTGAAGACCCATGTAGAATCTGCGTCAAAAGTGCGAGGTAGTCAACTCCTTTAAACAGCACTGTGGGGAATACATGTTTCAACTATCTTCTAATTTCACTTAGGAGTGTTGGAAAACCTATGAAATTTCTATGCAGAAAGTGACAAAGACTCAAATATGTAAAACAACACTGTGGTGAAACCATCTTTCAAATATATCTGGGTTCACTGGTTAGGAGTATTTGAAAACTTATGCGGAGCCTACATGGAAAGTATCTTGCACTCACTCTGTCAAGCAACACACTGGGGAAGCTGTCCTTCAATTAATACCTTATTTCACTAAATTAGATGTGTTTGAAAACCATGCGGGGCCTACAATGAAACTGCCATATACTCACCTGTGTGAAACAACACTCTGGGGAAACAATCTTTCTCCTCGCATCTGGTTTCAATAAGTTACAATTGTACGAAAGAACTCCCGAAGGCCTACGGGCATAGTACCTGATACCTAACTTTGTGAAACAACACTGTGGGGAAAACGTATTTCAACTAAAAACCGGTTTCACTAAGTTAGAAGTGTTTGAAAACCCGGGTGGGAACAATGGGGATAGTGAGACATACTCAACTTTGTGAAACAACACTGTGATGAATCGGTTTGTCAACTAAAATCTGATTTCACTTAGAACTGTTTGTAAAACCATGTGGGGCCTATGAGAATAGTTCCATATACACAGCTCTGTGAAACAACACTATGGGGAAACCATATTTCAACTAATATCTCATTTCGTTAAGTTAAACTTGTTTGAAACACTTGTGGGGCCTAGGAAGATAGGGCCATATACTAAAGGCTGTCAAACAACATTGAGGGAAATCCATGTTTTAACTAACATCATGTTTCACTAAGTCACTAGTGTTTTAAAACCCCTGCAGGGAACTATGAGAAAACTGCCATACACTAAACTGTGTGAAAAAAAACATAAACAATCTTTGAGCTACTGTCTGGTTTGAAAAATATAGAAGAGTTTAAAACCCATTGCAGGGCATAGATGGAAAGGGCCATATACTCTGAAACAACATTGTGATGTAACCGTCTTACAATTAACACCTTGATTCATTAAGTGAGAAGCCATTGAAATCCTAAGCGGGTACTACCCAGAAAGTGTCATAGGCTCAACTCTGTAAAACAACACTATGGTGAAACATTCGTTCAAATATCATCTGCGATCACAAGTTAAAAATGTTAGAAAACCTATCTTGAGCTTGAACGGAAAGTATCTTACAAAGAAGTGTTTGAAAAGCATGCGGGAACTAAAACAAAAGAGCGATATACTCTGCCAAGAGACACTGTGGAGAAACAATATTTCTCTTAAAATCTGGTTTCAAAAAATTACAAGTCTATCAAAAGACACCCGCAAGAGTACAAGCGTAGTGCCATACACTCAAAACTCTGAAACAACAATGTGAGGAAGCCGACGTTCAAGTAACATCTGGTTTCACAAAGGAGTGTTTGAAAAACCATGTGGAGCCTAAGAGAATCGTTCGTACACTCAATTCAGTGAAACAAAACTGAGGGGTAACATTCCACTGTCAACTTGTTTCTTTAAGTTAGAAAGGATAGAAAAACTCTGTGAGTCCTAAGAAAAAGTTCTTTAGACACCACATTACAAAACAAAATTGAAGTGAAACCATCGTTCAAGTGTCGCCTTGACTCAGGAAGTTAGAAGTGTCTGAAAACCTGTGTGAGGCTTCAGCAAGAAGTGCACTTCGGGGAAACCAACTTTCGACTAACATCCCGTCTCACTGAGTTCGGAGTGTTTGAAATCGTATGCGGGGACGATGCAGAAAGTTCCATGAGTTCCACTCTGTCAGGCGGCACGTTGGGGAAACCATCTTTCAACTAACATCTTGTATCCCTCAGTGAGAAGTGTTTGAAGACCTATGCGGAGAAACATACGGAGGGTGACGCGCACCAGCCACTGGGAAAGAATCCTGTGGAGAACTCATCTTTCGATGAGCATCATGTTTCACTAAGGTGGAAGTGTCGCAACCCACCCCCCCCCCCACCCCACCCCCCGACCCTCCCGCCCCCGCGGGGCCTATGCCGAAAGTGCCATAAACTCAACCCTGTGAAACTGCACTTTGGGGGCAACCATCTTTCAACTAACATGTTGCATCAACAAGTTAAAAGTGTTTGAAAACCTATGCGGGGAACGATGTGGAAAGTGGCATGATTTCGAAACTCTGAAAGCATACTGCAGAGAAACCATCTCTCAACGAACATGTTGTTTGACTAAGTTAGAAGAGTTTGAAAACGTATGCGGACGTATCAGGTAGGTGTTGTCTAGTCTTTGTTTCAATAAGAAGTGTTTGAAAACCCACGCAGGGCTTATGCAGAAATGCTTGAACGCAACTCTGTGAAACAATAGTGTGGTGATAGCATCTTTCAACTAATGTCTCATTTCACAAAGTTAGAATAGTTTTAAAATCTATGCAGAACCTACATGAAAAGTCCCATATACCCAACTCTGTGAAACAAAATGGTGGCAAAGAGTCTTTCACCTAACATTTGGTTTCAGGAAATGAGAACTGCTTGAAAATCTATGGGAAGCCTACAGGGTAAGGTCCATAAACTCAACTCTGTGAAACCACACTGTGGTGAAATCGTCTTTCAAGTAACATCTATCTGATTTCAGAAAATGAGAAGTGTTTGAAAATCCATGCAGGGTCTGGGAGGAATGGGGATCTATATTCAACTCTGTGAAACAACACAGTGGGGAAACCGTCTTTCAACTTAAAACTGGTTTCACGAAGTTAGAAGTGTTTGAAACACCATGCGGAGCGTATGAGGATAGTGCCACATACTCAGCTCTGTGAAACAACGCTATGAGGAAGCCATCTTTCAACTAAAATCTCATTCTAGGAAGTTAGACTTGTTTCAAAAGCAATGTAGGGCCTATGCATAAAGTGCCATACACCCAACTCTGTCAGACAGCACTGGGTTATCCATCTTTGAACTAACATTGTGCTTCATTAGTTAATATAGTGCTTTAAAACTTATTGGGGGAACTATGTGGGCAGTTCCATACACTCAACTCTGTGAAACAAAAACCTGGTGAGACCATCTTTGAACTACTGTCAGATTTCAAAAATTGAGAGGTGTTTGAAAACCCATGCAGGGCCTAGGTAGAAGGAGCCATATATCCTCAACTCTGAAACAACACTGTGAGGTAACCATCATTCAATTAACACCTTGTTTCACTGAGAAGAGTTTGAAAACCTATGCTGGTTTTACACAAAAAAGTGCCATAAACTCAAATCTGCCAAAGAAAAATGTGGGGAAATAGTCTTCCGCCTAACATCTGGTTTCAGGAAGTGAAAACTGAAAACCTATGTGGGGCCTACAGAGTTAGGGCCATATGTGAAATCACTCTATGGTGAAAACGTCTTGCAAATAACATTTATCTTATTTCAGAAATCGAGAAGTGCTTGAAAACCCATGCAGGGCCTAGGTGGAAGGGAAAATATCCTCAAATCTGAAACACTGTGAGGTAGCCATCTTTCAATTAACACCTTGTTTACTGAGAAGTGTTTGAAAACCTATGCAGCTTCTACACAGAAAGTGCCACATGCTCAAATCTGTAAAACAACACTGTGGTGAAACCGTCTTTCAAATAACATCTGGGTTCACTTGTGGGAAGTGTTTCAAAAACAATGGGGGCTTATGCGGAAAATGCCATATATAAAACTTGGTCAAGCAGCTTTTGGGGAAACCATCATCTTGTTTCACCAATGTAGAAAGGTTTGAAAAACTTTACTAAGAGTGATGAGGAAAGTGACAAATTCCCGACTCTGTGAAAATATATACCATGGAGCAAGCATCTTTCAACTCACATCTTGTTTCTCTAAGTTCAAAGTGTTTGAAATCCTATGAAAGGTCTAACAGCAATGTGCCATATACCCAACTGTGTAAATAAACATAAGTGTGGTGAAATGATCTTTCAACTAATATCTGGTTTACTCAGTTACAACTGTTTGAAAACACATGCGGGTCCTAGGTGGATAGTGCCATACACTCAATGAAACAACACTGTGGTGAAACCCACTCTCAACTAACTTCTCATTGCACAGAGTTACAAACGTTTGCAAACCTAAGTGGAGCCTACACGGAAAGTGCCATATACTCAAGTCCATGAAATAACACTGTGGGGAAACCATCTTTCAAATAACATCTGGTTTCCCTAAGAAGCATTTGAAAACCCACGTGGAGCCTATGCAGAAAGTTCATTATACTCAAATCTATCAGGCAGAACTTTAAGAAAACTATGTTTTAATTAACCTCTTGTTTTACTAAGTTACAAGTATTTGAAAACCATTCAGTCATACAACAAAAGAGCCATATCCCTAACTTTAGGAAATACCATGGGGATCCCATCTTTCCACTAACAGCTCATTTCACAATATTAGAGATGTTAGTAAACCCATTCAGGGCCTACACGGAAAGTGCCATATACTGACCTCTGTGAAAACAGAGTGGTGAAACAATCTTTCAACTAATATTTGGTTTCATTGAGTTAAAATTGAAAACTTTGCGGGACCCGTGAGAAAAGCACAATGTATTAACCCTGTGATAGAAGACTGAGGGGAAACCATATTCCAACTAAAATGTTTCATTGTTACAAGTGTGTGAAAAGCATCCAGAGACTACAAAGTGCCATACACTCAACTTTGTGACCCAACACTGTGGGGAAACCATCTTTCAACTAACATCTTGTTTCCCCAAAAGTGGTGTTTGAAGACCCATGTAGAATCTGCGTCAAAAGTGCGAGGTAGTCAACTCCTTTAAACAGCACTGTGGGGAATACATGTTTCAACTATCTTCTAATTTCACTTAGGAGTGTTGGAAAACCTATGAAATTTCTATGCAGAAAGTGACAAAGACTCAAATATGTAAAACAACACTGTGGTGAAACCATCTTTCAAATATATCTGGGTTCACTGGTTAGGAGTATTTGAAAACTTATGCGGAGCCTACATGGAAAGTATCTTGCACTCACTCTGTCAAGCAACACACTGGGGAAGCTGTCCTTCAATTAATACCTTATTTCACTAAATTAGATGTGTTTGAAAACCATGCGGGGCCTACAATGAAACTGCCATATACTCACCTCTGTGAAACAACACTCTGGGGAAACAATCTTTCTCCTCGCATCTGGTTTCAATAAGTTACAATTGTACGAAAGAACTCCCGAAGGCCTACGGGCATAGTACCTGATACCTAACTTTGTGAAACAACACTGTGGGGAAAACGTATTTCAACTAAAAACCGGTTTCACTAAGTTAGAAGTGTTTGAAAACCCGGGTGGGAACAATGGGGATAGTGAGACATACTCAACTTTGTGAAACAACACTGTGATGAATCGGTTTGTCAACTAAAATCTGATTTCACTTAGAACTGTTTGTAAAACCATGTGGGGCCTATGAGAATAGTTCCATATACACAGCTCTGTGAAACAACACTATGGGGAAACCATATTTCAACTAATATCTCATTTCGTTAAGTTAAACTTGTTTGAAACACTTGTGGGGCCTAGGAAGATAGGGCCATATACTAAAGGCTGTCAAACAACATTGAGGGAAATCCATGTTTTAACTAACATCATGTTTCACTAAGTCACTAGTGTTTTAAAACCCCTGCAGGGAACTATGAGAAAACTGCCATACACTAAACTGTGTGAAAAAAAAACATAAACAATCTTTGAGCTACTGTCTGGTTTGAAAAATATAGAAGAGTTTAAAACCCATTGCAGGGCATAGATGGAAAGGGCCATATACTCTGAAACAACATTGTGATGTAACCGTCTTACAATTAACACCTTGATTCATTAAGTGAGAAGCCATTGAAATCCTAAGCGGGTACTACCCAGAAAGTGTCATAGGCTCAACTCTGTAAAACAACACTATGGTGAAACATTCGTTCAAATATCATCTGCGATCACAAGTTAAAAATGTTAGAAAACCTATCTTGAGCTTGAACGGAAAGTATCTTACAAAGAAGTGTTTGAAAAGCATGCGGGAACTAAAACAAAAGAGCGATATACTCTGCCAAGAGACACTGTGGAGAAACAATATTTCTCTTAAAATCTGGTTTCAAAAAATTACAAGTCTATCAAAAGACACCCGCAAGAGTACAAGCGTAGTGCCATACACTCAAAACTCTGAAACAACAATGTGAGGAAGCCGACGTTCAAGTAACATCTGGTTTCACAAAGGAGTGTTTGAAAAACCATGTGGAGCCTAAGAGAATCGTTCGTACACTCAATTCAGTGAAACAAAACTGAGGGGTAACATTCAACTGTCAACTTGTTTCTTTAAGTTAGAAAGGATAGAAAAACTCTGTGAGTCCTAAGAAAAAGTTCTTTAGACACCACATTACAAAACAAAATTGAAGTGAAACCATCGTTCAAGTGTCGCCTTGACTCAGGAAGTTAGAAGTGTCTGAAAACCTGTGTGAGGCTTCAGCAAGAAGTGCACTTCGGGGAAACCAACTTTCGACTAACATCCCGTCTCACTGAGTTCGGAGTGTTTGAAATCGTATGCGGGGACGATGCAGAAAGTTCCATGAGTTCCACTCTGTCAGGCGGCACGTTGGGGAAACCATCTTTCAACTAACATCTTGTATCCCTCAGTGAGAAGTGTTTGAAGACCTATGCGGAGAAACATACGGAGGGTGACGCGCACCAGCCACTGGGAAAGAATCCTGTGGAGAACTCATCTTTCGATGAGCATCATGTTTCACTAAGGTGGAAGTGTCGCAACCCACCCCCCCCCCCCACCCCACCCCCCGACCCTCCCGCCCCCGCGGGGCCTATGCCGAAAGTGCCATAAACTCAACCCTGTGAAACTGCACTTTGGGGGCAACCATCTTTCAACTAACATGTTGCATCAACAAGTTAAAAGTGTTTGAAAACCTATGCGGGGAACGATGTGGAAAGTGGCATGATTTCGAAACTCTGAAAGCATACTGCAGAGAAACCATCTCTCAACGAACATGTTGTTTGACTAAGTTAGAAGAGTTTGAAAACGTATGCGGACGTATCAGGTAGGTGTTGTCTAGTCTTTGTTTCAATAAGAAGTGTTTGAAAACCCACGCAGGGCTTATGCAGAAATGCTTGAACGCAACTCTGTGAAACAATAGTGTGGTGATAGCATCTTTCAACTAATGTCTCATTTCACAAAGTTAGAATAGTTTTAAAATCTATGCAGAACCTACATGAAAAGTCCCATATACCCAACTCTGTGAAACAAAATGGTGGCAAAGAGTCTTTCACCTAACATTTGGTTTCAGGAAATGAGAACTGCTTGAAAATCTATGGGAAGCCTACAGGGTAAGGTCCATAAACTCAACTCTGTGAAACCACACTGTGGTGAAATCGTCTTTCAAGTAACATCTATCTGATTTCAGAAAATGAGAAGTGTTTGAAAATCCATGCAGGGTCTGGGAGGAATGGGGATCTATATTCAACTCTGTGAAACAACACAGTGGGGAAACCGTCTTTCAACTTAAAACTGGTTTCACGAAGTTAGAAGTGTTTGAAACACCATGCGGAGCGTATGAGGATAGTGCCACATACTCAGCTCTGTGAAACAACACTATGAGGAAGCCATCTTTCAACTAAAATCTCATTCTAGGAAGTTAGACTTGTTTCAAAAGCAATGTAGGGCCTATGCATAAAGTGCCATACACCCAACTCTGTCAGACAGCACTGGGTTATCCATCTTTGAACTAACATTGTGCTTCATTAGTTAATATAGTGCTTTAAAACTTATTGGGGGAACTATGTGGGCAGTTCCATACACTCAACTCTGTGAAACAAAAACCTGGTGAGACCATCTTTGAACTACTGTCAGATTTCAAAAATTGAGAGGTGTTTGAAAACCCATGCAGGGCCTAGGTAGAAGGAGCCATATATCCTCAACTCTGAAACAACACTGTGAGGTAACCATCATTCAATTAACACCTTGTTTCACTGAGAAGAGTTTGAAAACCTATGCTGGTTTTACACAAAAAAGTGCCATAAACTCAAATCTGCCAAAGAAAAATGTGGGGAAATAGTCTTCCGCCTAACATCTGGTTTCAGGAAGTGAAAACTGAAAACCTATGTGGGGCCTACAGAGTTAGGGCCATATGTGAAATCACTCTATGGTGAAAACGTCTTGCAAATAACATTTATCTTATTTCAGAAATCGAGAAGTGCTTGAAAACCCATGCAGGGCCTAGGTGGAAGGGAAAATATCCTCAAATCTGAAACACTGTGAGGTAGCCATCTTTCAATTAACACCTTGTTTACTGAGAAGTGTTTGAAAACCTATGCAGCTTCTACACAGAAAGTGCCACATGCTCAAATCTGTAAAACAACACTGTGGTGAAACCGTCTTTCAAATAACATCTGGGTTCACTTGTGGGAAGTGTTTCAAAAACAATGGGGGCTTATGCGGAAAATGCCATATATAAAACTTGGTCAAGCAGCTTTTGGGGAAACCATCATCTTGTTTCACCAATGTAGAAAGGTTTGAAAAACTTTACTAAGAGTGATGAGGAAAGTGACAAATTCCCGACTCTGTGAAAATATATACCATGGAGCAAGCATCTTTCAACTCACATCTTGTTTCTCTAAGTTCAAAGTGTTTGAAATCCTATGAAAGGTCTAACAGCAATGTGCCATATACCCAACTGTGTAAATAAACATAAGTGTGGTGAAATGATCTTTCAACTAATATCTGGTTTACTCAGTTACAACTGTTTGAAAACACATGCGGGTCCTAGGTGGATAGTGCCATACACTCAATGAAACAACACTGTGGTGAAACCCACTCTCAACTAACTTCTCATTGCACAGAGTTACAAACGTTTGCAAACCTAAGTGGAGCCTACACGGAAAGTGCCATATACTCAAGTCCATGAAATAACACTGTGGGGAAACCATCTTTCAAATGACATCTGGTTTCCCTAAGAAGCATTTGAAAACCCACGTGGAGCCTATGCAGAAAGTTCATTATACTCAAATCTATCAGGCAGAACTTTAAGAAAACTATGTTTTAATTAACCTCTTGTTTTACTAAGTTACAAGTATTTGAAAACCATTCAGTCATACAACAAAAGAGCCATATCCCTAACTTTAGGAAATACCATGGGGATCCCATCTTTCCACTAACAGCTCATTTCACAATATTAGAGATGTTAGTAAACCCATTCAGGGCCTACACGGAAAGTGCCATATACTGACCTCTGTGAAAACAGAGTGGTGAAACAATCTTTCAACTAATATTTGGTTTCATTGAGTTAAAATTGAAAACTTTGCGGGACCCGTGAGAAAAGCACAATGTATTAACCCTGTGATAGAAGACTGAGGGGAAACCATATTCCAACTAAAATGTTTCATTGTTACAAGTGTGTGAAAAGCATCCAGAGACTACAAAGTGCCATACACTCAACTTTGTGACCCAACACTGTGGGGAAACCATCTTTCAACTAACATCTTGTTTCCCCAAAATGGTGTTTGAAGACCCATGTAGAATCTGCGTCAAAAGTGCGAGGTAGTCAACTCCTTTAAACAGCACTGTGGGGAATACATGTTTCAACTATCTTCTAATTTCACTTAGGAGTGTTGGAAAACCTATGAAATTTCTATGCAGAAAGTGACAAAGACTCAAATATGTAAAACAACACTGTGGTGAAACCATCTTTCAAATATATCTGGGTTCACTGGTTAGGAGTATTTGAAAACTTATGCGGAGCCTACATGGAAAGTATCTTGCACTCACTCTGTCAAGCAACACACTGGGGAAGCTGTCCTTCAATTAATACCTTATTTCACTAAATTAGATGTGTTTGAAAACCATGCGGGGCCTACAATGAAACTGCCATATACTCACCTCTGTGAAACAACACTCTGGGGAAACAATCTTTCTCCTCGCATCTGGTTTCAATAAGTTACAATTGTACGAAAGAACTCCCGAAGGCCTACGGGCATAGTACCTGATACCTAACTTTGTGAAACAACACTGTGGGGAAAACGTATTTCAACTAAAAACCGGTTTCACTAAGTTAGAAGTGTTTGAAAACCCGGGTGGGAACAATGGGGATAGTGAGACATACTCAACTTTGTGAAACAACACTGTGATGAATCGGTTTGTCAACTAAAATCTGATTTCACTTAGAACTGTTTGTAAAACCATGTGGGGCCTATGAGAATAGTTCCATATACACAGCTCTGTGAAACAACACTATGGGGAAACCATATTTCAACTAATATCTCATTTCGTTAAGTTAAACTTGTTTGAAACACTTGTGGGGCCTAGGAAGATAGGGCCATATACTAAAGGCTGTCAAACAACATTGAGGGAAATCCATGTTTTAACTAACATCATGTTTCACTAAGTCACTAGTGTTTTAAAACCCCTGCAGGGAACTATGAGAAAACTGCCATACACTAAACTGTGTGAAAAAAAAACATAAACAATCTTTGAGCTACTGTCTGGTTTGAAAAATATAGAAGAGTTTAAAACCCATTGCAGGGCATAGATGGAAAGGGCCATATACTCTGAAACAACATTGTGATGTAACCGTCTTACAATTAACACCTTGATTCATTAAGTGAGAAGCCATTGAAATCCTAAGCGGGTACTACCCAGAAAGTGTCATAGGCTCAACTCTGTAAAACAACACTATGGTGAAACATTCGTTCAAATATCATCTGCGATCACAAGTTAAAAATGTTAGAAAACCTATCTTGAGCTTGAACGGAAAGTATCTTACAAAGAAGTGTTTGAAAAGCATGCGGGAACTAAAACAAAAGAGCGATATACTCTGCCAAGAGACACTGTGGAGAAACAATATTTCTCTTAAAATCTGGTTTCAAAAAATTACAAGTCTATCAAAAGACACCCGCAAGAGTACAAGCGTAGTGCCATACACTCAAAACTCTGAAACAACAATGTGAGGAAGCCGACGTTCAAGTAACATCTGGTTTCACAAAGGAGTGTTTGAAAAACCATGTGGAGCCTAAGAGAATCGTTCGTACACTCAATTCAGTGAAACAAAACTGAGGGGTAACATTCAACTGTCAACTTGTTTCTTTAAGTTAGAAAGGATAGAAAAACTCTGTGAGTCCTAAGAAAAAGTTCTTTAGACACCACATTACAAAACAAAATTGAAGTGAAACCATCGTTCAAGTGTCGCCTTGACTCAGGAAGTTAGAAGTGTCTGAAAACCTGTGTGAGGCTTCAGCAAGAAGTGCACTTCGGGGAAACCAACTTTCGACTAACATCCCGTCTCACTGAGTTCGGAGTGTTTGAAATCGTATGCGGGGACGATGCAGAAAGTTCCATGAGTTCCACTCTGTCAGGCGGCACGTTGGGGAAACCATCTTTCAAACTAACATCTTGTATCCCTCAGTGAGAAGTGTTTGAAGACCTATGCGGAGAAACATACGGAGGGTGACGCGCACCAGCCACTGGGAAAGAATCCTGTGGAGAACTCATCTTTCAATGAGCATCATGTTTCACTAAGGTGGAAGTGTCGCAACCCACCCCCCCCCACCCCACCCCCCGACCCTCCCGCCCCCGCGGGGCCTATGCCGAAAGTGCCATAAACTCAACCCTGTGAAACTGCACTTTGGGGGCAACCATCTTTCAACTAACATGTTGCATCAACAAGTTAAAAGTGTTTGAAAACCTATGCGGGGAACGATGTGGAAAGTGGCATGATTTCGAAACTCTGAAAGCATACTGCAGAGAAACCATCTCTCAACGAACATGTTGTTTGACTAAGTTAGAAGAGTTTGAAAACGTATGCGGACGTATCAGGTAGGTGTTGTCTAGTCTTTGTTTCAATAAGAAGTGTTTGAAAACCCACGCAGGGCTTATGCAGAAATGCTTGAACGCAACTCTGTGAAACAATAGTGTGGTGATAGCATCTTTCAACTAATGTCTCATTTCACAAAGTTAGAATAGTTTTAAAATCTATGCAGAACCTACATGAAAAGTCCCATATACCCAACTCTGTGAAACAAAATGGTGGCAAAGAGTCTTTCACCTAACATTTGGTTTCAGGAAATGAGAACTGCTTGAAAATCTATGGAAGCCTACAGGGTAAGGTCCATAAACTCAACTCTGTGAAACCACACTGTGGTGAAATCGTCTTTCAAGTAACATCTATCTGATTTCAGAAAATGAGAAGTGTTTGAAAATCCATGCAGGGTCTGGGAGGAATGGGGATCTATATTCAACTCTGTGAAACAACACAGTGGGGAAACCGTCTTTCAACTTAAAACTGGTTTCACGAAGTTAGAAGTGTTTGAAACACCATGCGGAGCGTATGAGGATAGTGCCACATACTCAGCTCTGTGAAACAACGCTATGAGGAAGCCATCTTTCAACTAAAAATCTCATTCTAGGAAGTTAGACTTGTTTCAAAAGCAATGTAGGGCCTATGCATAAAGTGCCATACACCCAACTCTGTCAGACAGCACTGGGTTATCCATCTTTGAACTAACACTGTGCTTCATTAGTTAATATAGTGCTTTAAAACTTATTGGGGGAACTATGTGGGCAGTTCCATACACTCAACTCTGTGAAACAAAAACCTGGTGAGACCATCTTTGAACTACTGTCAGATTTCAAAAATTGAGAGGTGTTTGAAAACCCATGCAGGGCCTAGGTAGAAGGAGCCATATATCCTCAACTCTGAAACAACACTGTGAGGTAACCATCATTCAATTAACACCTTGTTTCACTGAGAAGAGTTTGAAAACCTATGCTGGTTTTACACAAAAAAGTGCCATAAACTCAAATCTGCCAAAGAAAAATGTGGGGAAATAGTCTTCCGCCTAACATCTGGTTTCAGGAAGTGAAAACTGAAAACCTATGTGGGGCCTACAGAGTTAGGGCCATATGTGAAATCACTCTATGGTGAAAACGTCTTGCAAATAACATTTATCTTATTTCAGAAATTGAGAAGTGCTTGAAAACCCATGCAGGGCCTAGGTGGAAGGGAAAATATCCTCAAATCTGAAACACTGTGAGGTAGCCATCTTTCAATTAACACCTTGTTTACTGAGAAGTGTTTGAAAACCTATGCAGCTTCTACACAGAAAGTGCCACATGCTCAAATCTGTAAAACAACACTGTGGTGAAACCGTCTTTCAAATAACATCTGGGTTCACTTGTGGGGGCTTATGCGGAAAATGCCATATATAAAACTTGGTCAAGCAGCTTTTGGGGAAACCATCATCTTGTTTCACCAATGTAGAAAGGTTTGAAAAACTTTACTAAGAGTGATGAGGAAAGTGACAAATTCCCGACTCTGTGAAAATATACCATGGAGCAAGCATCTTTCAACTCACATCTTGTTTCTCTAAGTTCAAAGTGTTTGAAATCCTATGAAAGGTCTAACAGCAATGTGCCATATACCCAACTGTGTAAATAAACATAAGTGTGGTGAAATGATCTTTCAACTAATATCTGGTTTACTCAGTTACAACTGTTTGAAAACACATGCGGGTCCTAGGTGGATAGTGCCATACACTCAATGAAACAACACTGTGGTGAAACCCACTCTCAACTAACTTCTCATTGCACAGAGTTACAAACGTTTGCAAACCTAAGTGGAGCCTACACGGAAAGCGCCATATACTCAAGTCCATGAAATAACACTGTGGGGAAACCATCTTTCAAATGACATCTGGTTTCCCTAAGAAGCATTTGAAAACCCACGTGGAGCCTATGCAGAAAGTTCATTATACTCAAATCTATCAGGCAGAACTTTAAGAAAACTATGTTTTAATTAACCTCTTGTTTTACTAAGTTACAAGTATTTGAAAACCATTCAGTCATACAACAAAAGAGCCATATCCCTAACTTTAGGAAATACCATGGGGATCCCATCTTTCCACTAACAGCTCATTTCACAATATTAGAGATGTTAGTAAACCCATTCAGGGCCTACACGGAAAGTGCCATATACTGACCTCTGTGAAAACAGAGTGGTGAAACAATCTTTCAACTAATATTTGGTTTCATTGAGTTAAAATTGAAAACTTTGCGGGACCCGTGAGAAAAGCACAATGTATTAACCCTGTGATAGAAGACTGAGGGGAAACCATATTCCAACTAAAATGTTTCATTGTTACAAGTGTGTGAAAAGCATCCAGAGACTACAAAGTGCCATACACTCAACTTTGTGACCCAACACTGTGGGAAACCATCTTTCAACTAACATCTTGTTTCCCCAAAAGTGGTGTTTGAAGACCCATGTAGAATCTGCGTCAAAAGTGCGAGGTAGTCAACTCCTTTAAACAGCACTGTGGGGAATACATGTTTCAACTATCTTCTAATTTCACTTAGGAGTGTTGGAAAACCTATGAAATTTCTATGCAGAAAGTGACAAAGACTCAAATATGTAAAACAACACTGTGGTGAAACCATCTTTCAAATATATCTGGGTTCACTGGTTAGGAGTATTTGAAAACTTATGCGGAGCCTACATGGAAAGTATCTTGCACTCACTCTGTCAAGCAACACACTGGGGAAGCTGTCCTTCAATTAATACCTTATTTCACTAAATTAGATGTGTTTGAAAACCATGCGGGGCCTACAATGAAACTGCCATATACTCACCTGTGTGAAACAACACTCTGGGGAAACAATCTTTCTCCTCGCATCTGGTTTCAATAAGTTACAATTGTACGAAAGAACTCCCGAAGGCCTACGGGCATAGTACCTGATACCTAACTTTGTGAAACAACACTGTGGGGAAAACGTATTTCAACTAAAAACCGGTTTCACTAAGTTAGAAGTGTTTGAAAACCCGGGTGGGAACAATGGGGATAGTGAGACATACTCAACTTTGTGAAACAACACTGTGATGAATCGGTTTGTCAACTAAAATCTGATTTCACTTAGAACTGTTTGTAAAACCATGTGGGGCCTATGAGAATAGTTCCATATACACAGCTCTGTGAAACAACACTATGGGGAAACCATATTTCAACTAATATCTCATTTCGTTAAGTTAAACTTGTTTGAAACACTTGTGGGGCCTAGGAAGATAGGGCCATATACTAAAGGCTGTCAAACAACATTGAGGGAAATCCATGTTTTAACTAACATCATGTTTCACTAAGTCACTAGTGTTTTAAAACCCCTGCAGGGAACTATGAGAAAACTGCCATACACTAAACTGTGTGAAAAAAAACATAAACAATCTTTGAGCTACTGTCTGGTTTGAAAAATATAGAAGAGTTTAAAACCCATTGCAGGGCATAGATGGAAAGGGCCATATACTCTGAAACAACATTGTGATGTAACCGTCTTACAATTAACACCTTGATTCATTAAGTGAGAAGCCATTGAAATCCTAAGCGGGTACTACCCAGAAAGTGTCATAGGCTCAACTCTGTAAAACAACACTATGGTGAAACATTCGTTCAAAATATCATCTGCGATCACAAGTTAAAAATGTTAGAAAACCTATCTTGAGCTTGAACGGAAAGTATCTTACAAAGAAGTGTTTGAAAAGCATGCGGGAACTAAAACAAAAGAGCGATATACTCTGCCAAGAGACACTGTGGAGAAACAATATTTCTCTTAAAATCTGGTTTCAAAAAATTACAAGTCTATCAAAAGACACCCGCAAGAGTACAAGCGTAGTGCCATACACTCAAAACTCTGAAACAACAATGTGAGGAAGCCGACGTTCAAGTAACATCTGGTTTCACAAAGGAGTGTTTGAAAAACCATGTGGAGCCTAAGAGAATCGTTCGTACACTCAATTCAGTGAAACAAAACTGAGGGGTAACATTCCACTGTCAACTTGTTTCTTTAAGTTAGAAAGGATAGAAAAACTCTGTGAGTCCTAAGAAAAAGTTCTTTAGACACCACATTACAAAACAAAATTGAAGTGAAACCATCGTTCAAGTGTCGCCTTGACTCAGGAAGTTAGAAGTGTCTGAAAACCTGTGTGAGGCTTCAGCAAGAAGTGCACTTCGGGGAAACCAACTTTCGACTAACATCCCGTCTCACTGAGTTCGGAGTGTTTGAAATCGTATGCGGGGACGATGCAGAAAGTTCCATGAGTTCCACTCTGTCAGGCGGCACGTTGGGGAAACCATCTTTCAACTAACATCTTGTATCCCTCAGTGAGAAGTGTTTGAAGACCTATGCGGAGAAACATACGGAGGGTGACGCGCACCAGCCACTGGGAAAGAATCCTGTGGAGAACTCATCTTTCGATGAGCATCATGTTTCACTAAGGTGGAAGTGTCGCAACCCACCCCCCCCCCCACCCCACCCCCCGACCCTCCCGCCCCCCGCGGGGCCTATGCCGAAAGTGCCATAAACTCAACCCTGTGAAACTGCACTTTGGGGGCAACCATCTTTCAACTAACATGTTGCATCAACAAGTTAAAAGTGTTTGAAAACCTATGCGGGGAACGATGTGGAAAGTGGCATGATTTCGAAACTCTGAAAGCATACTGCAGAGAAACCATCTCTCAACGAACATGTTGTTTGACTAAGTTAGAAGAGTTTGAAAACGTATGCGGACGTATCAGGTAGGTGTTGTCTAGTCTTTGTTTCAATAAGAAGTGTTTGAAAACCCACGCAGGGCTTATGCAGAAATGCTTGAACGCAACTCTGTGAAACAATAGTGTGGTGATAGCATCTTTCAACTAATGTCTCATTTCACAAAGTTAGAATAGTTTTAAAATCTACGCAGAACCTACATGAAAAGTCCCATATACCCAACTCTGTGAAACAAAATGGTGGCAAAGAGTCTTTCACCTAACATTTGGTTTCAGGAAATGAGAACTGCTTGAAAATCTATGGGAAGCCTACAGGGTAAGGTCCATAAACTCAACTCTGTGAAACCACACTGTGGTGAAATCGTCTTTCAAGTAACATCTATCTGATTTCAGAAAATGAGAAGTGTTTGAAAATCCATGCAGGGTCTGGGAGGAATGGGGATCTATATTCAACTCTGTGAAACAACACAGTGGGGAAACCGTCTTTCAACTTAAAACTGGTTTCACGAAGTTAGAAGTGTTTGAAACACCATGCGGAGCGTATGAGGATAGTGCCACATACTCAGCTCTGTGAAACAACGCTATGAGGAAGCCATCTTTCAACTAAAATCTCATTCTAGGAAGTTAGACTTGTTTCAAAAGCAATGTAGGGCCTATGCATAAAGTGCCATACACCCAACTCTGTCAGACAGCACTGGGTTATCCATCTTTGAACTAACATTGTGCTTCATTAGTTAATATAGTGCTTTAAAACTTATTGGGGGAACTATGTGGGCAGTTCCATACACTCAACTCTGTGAAACAAAAACCTGGTGAGACCATCTTTGAACTACTGTCAGATTTCAAAAATTGAGAGGTGTTTGAAAACCCATGCAGGGCCTAGGTAGAAGGAGCCATATATCCTCAACTCTGAAACAACACTGTGAGGTAACCATCATTCAATTAACACCTTGTTTCACTGAGAAGAGTTTGAAAACCTATGCTGGTTTTACACAAAAAAGTGCCATAAACTCAAATCTGCCAAAGAAAAATGTGGGGAAATAGTCTTCCGCCTAACATCTGGTTTCAGGAAGTGAAAACTGAAAACCTATGTGGGGCCTACAGAGTTAGGGCCATATGTGAAATCACTCTATGGTGAAAACGTCTTGCAAATAACATTTATCTTATTTCAGAAATCGAGAAGTGCTTGAAAACCCATGCAGGGCCTAGGTGGAAGGGAAAATATCCTCAAATCTGAAACACTGTGAGGTAGCCATCTTTCAATTAACACCTTGTTTACTGAGAAGTGTTTGAAAACCTATGCAGCTTCTACACAGAAAGTGCCACATGCTCAAATCTGTAAAACAACACTGTGGTGAAACCGTCTTTCAAATAACATCTGGGTTCACTTGTGGGAAGTGTTTCAAAAACAATGGGGGCTTATGCGGAAAATGCCATATATAAAACTTGGTCAAGCAGCTTTTGGGGAAACCATCATCTTGTTTCACCAATGTAGAAAGGTTTGAAAAACTTTACTAAGAGTGATGAGGAAAGTGACAAATTCCCGACTCTGTGAAAATATATACCATGGGAGCAAGCATCTTTCAACTCACATCTTGTTTCTCTAAGTTCAAAGTGTTTGAAATCCTATGAAAGGTCTAACAGCAATGTGCCATATACCCAACTGTGTAAATAAACATAAGTGTGGTGAAATGATCTTTCAACTAATATCTGGTTTACTCAGTTACAACTGTTTGAAAACACATGCGGGTCCTAGGTGGATAGTGCCATACACTCAATGAAACAACACTGTGGTGAAACCCACTCTCAACTAACTTCTCATTGCACAGAGTTACAAACGTTTGCAAACCTAAGTGGAGCCTACACGGAAAGTGCCATATACTCAAGTCCATGAAATAACACTGTGGGGAAACCATCTTTCAAATGACATCTGGTTTCCCTAAGAAGCATTTGAAAACCCACGTGGAGCCTATGCAGAAAGTTCATTATACTCAAATCTATCAGGCAGAACTTTAAGAAAACTATGTTTTAATTAACCTCTTGTTTTACTAAGTTACAAGTATTTGAAAACCATTCAGTCATACAACAAAAGAGCCATATCCCTAACTTTAGGAAATACCATGGGGATCCCATCTTTCCACTAACAGCTCATTTCACAATATTAGAGATGTTAGTAAACCCATTCAGGGCCTACACGGAAAGTGCCATATACTGACCTCTGTGAAAACAGAGTGGTGAAACAATCTTTCAACTAATATTTGGTTTCATTGAGTTAAAATTGAAAACTTTGCGGGACCCGTGAGAAAAGCACAATGTATTAACCCTGTGATAGAAGACTGAGGGGAAACCATATTCCAACTAAAATGTTTCATTGTTACAAGTGTGTGAAAAGCATCCAGAGACTACAAAGTGCCATACACTCAACTTTGTGACCCAACACTGTGGGGAAACCATCTTTCAACTAACATCTTGTTTCCCCAAAAGTGGTGTTTGAAGACCCATGTAGAATCTGCGTCAAAAGTGCGAGGTAGTCAACTCCTTTAAACAGCACTGTGGGGAATACATGTTTCAACTATCTTCTAATTTCACTTAGGAGTGTTGGAAAACCTATGAAATTTCTATGCAGAAAGTGACAAAGACTCAAATATGTAAAACAACACTGTGGTGAAACCATCTTTCAAATATATCTGGGTTCACTGGTTAGGAGTATTTGAAAACTTATGCGGAGCCTACATGGAAAGTATCTTGCACTCACTCTGTCAAGCAACACACTGGGGAAGCTGTCCTTCAATTAATACCTTATTTCACTAAATTAGATGTGTTTGAAAACCATGCGGGGCCTACAATGAAACTG
>NW_026527015.1:0-34998 GCF_024362965.1 Panthera pardus
ATAAAATCTCACCAATGTGATATGCAGACATTAGACATCTGGGAAAGACTAAGCAAGGGAGTTCCTGTTCTTATTGAAGGATCAGTGTCATTCTAATATTGTTAAGACACAATTCATAGATGGGCTGATCAGTCTCTTCTCTACTTGCACTGATAATGGCCTATGGAAGGATAATGTACACAATTAGCAAAGCAGTTACTCATGTAAAGTAGTATGATGTCAGGGGAGAAATGGAGAGATCTTGCCTTTGAAAACAGATGACCTAGCAAATGTTGGACAGCAAAGTGGAAATGTCATCATTATAAGTGTGTAGAAAATTAAGCGTGTGTTGCACCAAAGTAAGAAATTATTATTTTATGTGATTCCCTATACATTATGTAAACTACTTTTTAACGTACTTATTCTGAAATTTGTTAGGAAATATCAATTACAGTAATAAGATATGAAAATATCAAATGCAGAATAACTTATGCATGGAGCACAGTGAAGAAAACACGACTTTTTGTCTTATTAGTTCAGGAAGATAATATCAAATGGCTTCTGAGGAGACAATCACTACGTAGGATAATTTATATGAAAAAGATCTGACTTTAAGTAACATTTATTATTACTTATTCTTATTCTCACTTCAATTAATCTTTAAATAAATAAAAGCAATATGCTACTCTTATTATACAATAATTATGTGTGAAGCCTGGTATACAATATAGTGACTGTATTATATTTGCTTCTTTTATCATTATCATATTTCCTCAGTGTGATATAAAGTAAGCTTTCAGTAGTCACAAAGACAATTCTAGGCTTAACTTAGGAGCATCAGGTATGGCATAAACGTTTTCAGTTATGGTAGCCCAAATATACTAATATAGGTATGTGGATGTAGGGGTAGTTTAGAGAGGCTGTTTCTAGTTTTGGTCCAACCACCCTTTGCTTTTTTCTTTCTTCCCTTCTTCTCTCTTTCTCTTTTTTCTTTCTTTCTTTCTTTCTTTCTTTCTTTCTTTCTTTCTTTCTTTCTTTTTTCTTTCTCCTTCTTCCTTTCTTTCTTCCTTTCTTTCTTTCTTTCTTTCTTTCTTTCTTTCTTCCTTTCTTTCTTTCTTTCTTCTTCCTTTCCTTCATTCTTTATTCCTTTCTTTCTTTCCTTCCTTCTTTCTTTTCATTTATTTGAATATAAGTCATTTCGAGTCTTCTATAATACAAGGAGGATGATCTCTATGCCCTTTAATACCTACATTCTGTGATTTTGGAAATCCTTGTGGACATTTCAGAATCTCTGTATTATACAAAACTAAACAAGAAATTCAGTTTAAAACAAAAAAACACAAACCAGTTGTTTAGTTTCCTGAGAATGTGAATAAAATCTCAAAGTCTGCTCTCTTTAGAGAGTCTGTGCTGGGAAAGTTATTTTCCTGACATTCAAACTCAACCTGATGTTTCTCCACCAAAATTTGGAAATGTCACATTTTCCAAAACGCGGTGTACTCACTTCTTTAAGGATATCCCTCATGTCGTTCCTTTAATTGCTTCAATCATCATTTTCTAGAAGAATGGGACACTAATTCCCTTCAAGGCGGTAACTTATCCCAAAAGGTATGAGTTTCTAAATACTCGGTGAAGACAAATCTCCCATCTTGAAGAGCCTGGGAATAAAGAGATACTCTTTGACCTTCACATTAATACACATACTGCACAGAATAAAGGACATTTTCCTGGGAGTTTTCATTATCTTAGAGCCAGGTCCCCAAAGAACTAAAACCTCAAGAGTTTACACCTAAAGGGACAAAATTAAAAGAATCTCAGTGGCATTTAGACCAAATATTATTTCCTAACTATGTCTTTTCTTAAAAAGAGGGTTCCTAAGAATATATTGTGGTTTCCCCCAACCCCTTTGAGATCTTCCTCTGCCCAAAGAACTTTTTTTCTATCAGTGGAGAGTGATATGTTGAGCACCAGGACCAGTTTGGAGGAAATAGTTTGCACTTGGATTCTGGAAACACATCACCTGCTATTCATCTTAATTCCACAGTCTTTCTGCTTATGTCACTTTGAGCAAGTTTTTAAGTCTCTCTGTGCCTCATTCTCTTAATCTGTAAAATAAAGAAGCCAAGAGTGTCTAGTTCACAGAGATGTTGCAAGGATTTCATGAAGTAATACATTTAAAGTCCTTAATGAGTGTCTGGCACAGAATCAGTACTCATTAACGTTATGTATCATTATTAGGGTTTTATAGCATAGTTGGGGACAGAAACCTAGACATTAAAAAAATACACAGCAGTTCAAGGAAGCTTTTGCTTCACTCTAGAAAAAATAAAACACAGTCACTGGACTCCAAAGTAATGAAAGTTCACTATAAAACTGGAATAGAGAAGAAAATAAGGAAGGAATTATGTTGGAATGATAAATAAAATTTAGATAAACTGAAGTTGGAAAGTAAAGGTATTCTAGAGAATGCTACAGAAGGAAGAGATCCACAGAGGCAGGAGCAGAAGCAAGGAAGTTGTTTGGGATAGAGGGGTCACACAAGAGAGAAGCAAGTAGAGTCTGATGACACATATTAAACCATCACCACCATCACCACTGTCACCACCTTCTCTGGGACCTTATTGTTGAAAGAAGAGTTGACATTTCCTTCTGTTCAATGCCTAAAACATTTTATCGGTAGTTCATTTTTAACTATCTATCTCAGAAGGCTGTCAATAATTGGTATTGTGTAAGTATTTGTTGAATGCTGGAAAATAAGTTCCTCTCTCCACAATTTATAACTTACCGTGGTGTACATTTAGCCTTTACAATTATGTTATATTTGTTTGGTTAACAATGTCAGGGAACGTCTTCTTAGAACCAATTAAAAATAATAAGAAAAAAACAAAAACAGATTTTAATGACATTTGATTAATCTAAAATGGGAAAGGAAAATAAAAGGAAAAAATGATTTTATTAAAAGAAAAACATTATACAAAATCCTTCAATAGATTTTTAAGATTAAAAATACCAGTGTTGAAAAAGTAATAAAATTATATCAGGTAATGGAAATATGCTGGCTAAGCCCAGGAAAGAAATTACATGAAAACCGTAAGCACATGAAACAAAACAAATAAGTAATCCAGATGTTCCATAAAACAATCATGGAAGATGTTTGAGAAGGTTAAAAAGATAACATTTTAAAATAAGCTACAACTTCGAAGTGGTTATAGAAAAGATGATTACCAAGGAATAAAAGAAGATCTAACATACAAATAATTGGTATCTTTGAAGAAAATAGGTGTCCTATTTCTTTTGGGTTTTCTACATAGTGTATCACGTCAACTGCAAACAGTGAAAGTTTGACTTCTTCCTTGTTGATTTGGAAGCCTTTTATTTCTTTGGATTGTCTGATTGCTGAGGCTAATATTTCCAGTATTATGTTAAATTGTAATGGTGAGAGTGGACATCCTTGCCTTGTTCCTGACTGTAGGGGAAGGGGTCTCAGTTTTTCCCCATTGAGGGTGATATTAGCAATGGGTTTTTGATATATGGCCTATATGATGTTGAGATAGGTTCCACTTTGTTGAGGGATTTTATCAAGAATGGATGCTGTGTTTTGTCTAATGCTTTTTCTGCATCTATTGACAGGATCATATGGTTCTTGTCTTTTCTTTTATTAGTGTGATGTATCACATTGATTGATTTGTAAATAATGAGCCAGCCCTGCAGCCCTGGAATAAATCCCAGTTGATCACAGTGAATAATTGCTTTAATTTACTCTTGAATTTGATCTGCTAGTTTCTTGTTGAGAATATTTACATTCAGTTTCACCAGGGATATTGGCCTGTGATTCTCCTTGTTAGTGGGGTGTTTGTCTGGCTTTGGAATCAAGGTAATGCTTGATGAGGCAGAATGAGTTTGGAAGCTTTCCTTCCATTTGTATTTTTTGAAAAAGTTTGAGAAGGATAAGTATTAACTCTTCGTTAAATGTCTGGTAGAATTCCCCTGGGAAGCCATGGACTTTTGTTTGTTGGGAGATTTTTGATTACTGATTCAATTTCTTCACTGGTTATGGGTCTGTTCAAATTTTCTATTTCTTCCTATTTCAGCTTTTGCAGTTTGTGGGTGTCTAGGGATTTGTCCCTTTCTTCCATATTTTCCAGTTTGTTAGCATATAATTTTTTATAGTATTGTCTTATAATTGTTTGCATTTTGTGGTATTGGCTGTGATCTCTCCTCTTTCATTTGTGATTTTATCTATTTGGGTCTTTTGATAAGTCTGGTTAAGGGTTTATCAATTTTGTTTATTCTTTCAAAGGACCAGCTCTTGGTTTCGTTGATATGTTCTACTGATTTTTTTTTTTTGGTTTCTATATCATTTATTTCTGTTCTAATCTTTATTATTTCCTTTATTCTGCTTGATTAAGGCTTTATTTGCTGTTTCTTTTATAGTTCCTTTAAGTGTAAGTTTAGGTTGTGTATTTGGGACCTTTCTTGCCTCTTGAGATAGGCTGAATTGCAATATACTTTCCTCTTTGGACTGCCTTTACTACATCCCAAAGACTTTGGACCATTTTGTTTTCATTTTCACTTCCTCATATGTATTTTTTATTTCTTCTTTAATTTCGTGATTAACCCATTTACTCCTTAGTAGGATGTTCTATAACCTCCATGGATTTGAAGGATTTAGAATAAAGCTAACAAAAGGGGTAAAAGATGTATTCTTTGAAAACTATACAAGAGTTAAAAAACAAATTGAAGATGACACAAAGAAACGGAAAACCATTTCATGCTCATGGATTGGAAGAACAAACATTGTTAAAATGACACTACTACTCAGAGCAATCTACACATTTAATGCAATCACTATCAAAATACCACCAGTTTTTGCAAAGCTAGAACAAACAATCCTAAAATTTCTATGGAACCACAAAAGACCCCAAATAGCCAAAGAAATCCTATAGAAGAAAGAGAAACAAAACTGGAGGCATCACAATTCTGGATTTAAAGCTATAGTCATCAAAACAGTATGGTACTGCTAGAAAAATAGACATATAGATCAATGGAACAAAATAGAAAACCCAGAAGTGGACTCATAAGTCAACTCATCTTAGACAAACAGGACAGAATATCCAATGGAAAAAAGACAACGCTCTCAGCAAATGATATTGGGAAAACTGGATGGCAACATGCAGAAGAGTCAAACTGGACCACTTTCTTACATCATACACAAAACTAAATTCAAAATGGGTGAAAGACCTAACTGTGAGACAGGAAACCATCAAAATCCTAGAGAAGAACACAGGCAGCAACCATTTTGGCCTTCCTTTGGAAAGGAAGAACTAAAATTGTCACTGCTGATAAAATGCTTTATATATAGAAAATCCCAAAAAAATCCACTGAAAAATTGTAATAACTAATCAACAATTCAGTAAAGTAAAGGTTACAAAAGCAACATACAGGATCAGTTGCATTCTTTTACACTAATGATGAAACATCTGAAAAAGAAATAAAATATCCTATCCACAATAGCATCAAAGACAATCAAATACTTAGGAATAAAATTAACTAAGGAAATCAAAGATCTGGCAATGAAAAATACAAGACTGCTGAAAGAAATCAAAGAAAACACAAATAGAAAGAATTTCATGTTCATGGATCAGAAGAATTAATATTGTTAATCAACCTATGGATGTAGCCCGAGTGTTCATTGATAGATGAATGGATAAAGATGTATTATATATATACAATGGAATATTATTTGGCAATTAAAAAAATGAAATCTTGCCATTTACAATAGTATGGATGCATCTTGAGAGTATAATACTAAGCAAAATAAGCCAGCCAAAGAAATGACAAATACCACATGATGTGTAATTTAGAAACAAAACAAATGAACACAGAAAAAGATAGAGAGACAAAACAAAACAAAACAAAAAAACAGACTCTTAATTATAGAGAACAAATGGATGATTACTGGCAGGGAGGTGGATGGGATAATGGTTGAAATAGGTCAAAGGAATTAGGAGTACACTTATCTTGATGAGCACTGAGGGATACAGGGAATTGAGTCGCTATATTGTTCGCCTAAAACTAATATAACACTGTATGTTAACTACACTAGAATTAAAATAAAAACTTAATATAAATAAATAAATAAATAGAAATTTAAATGGGCAGAACAACTAAAGAGACATTTTTTCAAGGAGTCAACAAAATGGCCAATAGGCAAATGGAAAGATGCTCAGCATCACTAATTGTCAGTAAAAAAGTTAAAACTACTTTTATCTATCTAAAAGTAGATACCACCTCACACCTGTTAGAATGTTATCATCAAGAAGACAAGAGGCAACAGGTACTGGTGAGGATGTGGAAAAAAGGGAACCCTTATACATTGTTGGTGGGAATGTGAATTGGTCCAACTGCTATGGAAAAAAGTATGGAGGCTCTCACCCAAATTAAAAATAGATCCACCCTACAATCTAGCAATTGCATTTCTGGGTATACACCTAAAGGAAATGAAAACAGGATTTTGAGGAGATATCTGTACTTCTATGTTTATTGCAGCATTATTTATAATAGTTAAGATATAAATGGAAACACCTAAATGTCTATCAATAGATAAATGGATAAAACAAGATGTAGTATGGAGAGGGAGCCAAGATGGCAGAACAGCATGGAAGTTTTTTGTATGTCTTGTGTCCATGAAATACAGCCAGACCAACACTAAACCATCCTGCACACCTAGAAAACTGATCTGAGGATTAACACAACAATCTGCCCAACCTGAAACACAGAATTCAGCAGGTACACCACACAGAGAGGTGAACTTGGGGAGAGAGAAGCCTTGGAGGGAAGGGAGGTGCTTTTGCATGTGGAGAGAGGATGGAGATGGTGGGGAGAATATGGGAAAAGCACCCCTCCCCAAAAGCAGCTGGAGAGAAAATGGAAAATTGGAAACAGCCGCAGGGACTGAACTAAAAAGGGAGAAAGAAGAAAGGATAAAGGATAAAGGAGAGGGTTTAAATTCCATTGAGACTATAAACAGGGGGAGTGCAGAGTCTGCAACTCCACAGCTCTATACCTGGTGGTGCTCTGGTCGGAAGAATGAATCCCCAGGAGCAGAGTGGGGTCTGGGAGATTCTTGGGCCACATGGGGAGAAGCGGTTCCAATGCTGGAAGGACATTTGGTAGAGGCTGTGAGGCTACCTGGTCCCAGCAGACCCCAAAGAACAGTCACATTCGCTGGTGCTGGAACAAGGTCATTAAGGGTGAAGCCTGGTGCCAGATGCTTGTTGTGATTTTCCATAATCTCTGAGACGCTGCTGCTACACCATCTCATGAACATTTTCTGGGGTGGGCTGTCACCTGTCCGCAGTCTCCGGGCATCGGCAGTAGCATGGTCCTGTGAACTTTCCTGGGTGCGGCTGGTATTCAGCCATTGCTCCATGAGACACTCCTCAGAGGGGTGGAACAGGTCAAAGCCACAGTCCCTCAGAAGTAAGGGGCTAGTGAAAACAGCCCCATCTGAGACTAAACTCATGAGAGAGGTACTACCTGGGGCGTGGTCACGGATAGTGTAAAAGCGAGGAGTGGACAAAACCTGAAGACAAAGGATGGGTGTGCAATTGCTGATCAGGGAGAACACAGTTCGGATACTAGAGACTGAGTAGCTGGAGGCGCCATTTTCACCACTTCCAGGCATGCGCACATGCACCTACAAGCATCACAACAATCCACCCCAGTGAGCTAAGCAGCGCCATCTAGTGGAGAACGGGGCTGTTACACTAGGCCCCTCCCAACTGGGCCAACCTCACTCTTCAAGAACAGAAGTCTCACTGCCTGCTTAGTTTATGGACTATAAAGTCTGACTTCTAGGGGAGAATGAACTAATTTCAGTCATATTTCAGTCTGTTAGCAGGTCCATCTATTCAATTTTCTTTCTTTCCTTTTTTTTTTCTTTTTTTCTCTTTTTCATTCTTTTCTTTTTCAATTGTTATTAAAAATATTTTTCTCTAATTGTTTTGCTATATTTTTTACTTTTGTGTAATTTTTTTCAAATTCTACTTTACTTCCATTATTTCAATTTAGTCTATTTCAATGTATTCATTTTTATAAATTTTCAAACAATTTCCTTTTTTTTCTTTTTTCCCCTTTTTTCTCTAATCTATTAAGCCACTTTCAACACCCAGATCAAAACACATCTAGGATCTAGCATCATCTATTCAACTTTTTGTGTGTATTTTTAATTTTCTAATTTTAATATTTTTTAATTTTAATTTTTCTACCTCATTAATTAATTTTCTCCCTTCAAAATGATGAAATAAAGGAATTCACCCCAAAAGAAAGAGTAGGAAGAAATGACATTCAGGGACTTAACCAACACAGATACAAGCAAGATGTCTGAACCAGAATTTAGAAGTAAAAACTAGTCAGGATGAAATAAAAAATGCTATAACTGAGCTGCAATCACGAATGGATGCCATAGCATCAAGGATGGGTGAGGCAGAACAGAGAATCAACGATATAGAGGACAAACTTATGGAGAATAATGAAGCAGAAAAAAAGAGGGAGATTAAGGCAAAAGAGCATGATTTAAGAATTAGAGAAATCATTGACTCATTAAAAAGGAACAACATCAGAATCATAGGGGTCCCAGAAGAGGAAAAAAGAGAGATAGGGATAGAAGGGTTATGTGAGCAAATCATAGTGGAAAACTTTACCAACCTGGGGAAAGACACAGACATCACAACCCAGGAAGCATGGAGGACTACCATAGATTCAGCAAAAACCTACCATCAACAAGGCATATCATAGTCAAATTCACAAAATACTCAGGCAAGGAGAGAATCATGAAAGCAGCAAGGGAAAAAAGTCCTTAACCTACTAGGGAAGACAGATCAGGTTTGCAGCAGACTATCCACAGAAACTTGGCAGGCCAGAAAGCAGTGGCAGGATATATTCAGTGTGCTTAATCAGAAAAATATGCAGCCAAGAATTCTTTATCCAGAAAGGCTGTCATTCAAAATAGAAGGAGAGATAAAAAGTTTCCCAGACAAACAAAAATTAAAGGAGTTTGTGACCACTAAACCAGCCCTGCAAGAAATTCTAAGAGGGACTCTCTGAGGGGAAAAAAGATGAATATATATATATATATATATATATATATATATATATATATATATCAAAAGTAACGAGATTAGAAAAGGCCAGAGAACACCACCAGAAACTCCAACCCTACAACTATCATAATGGCAATAAATTCATATGTTTCAGTACTCACTGTAAATGTCAATGGGCTCAGTGCTCCAGTCAAAAGACATAGGATAACAGAATGGATAAGAAAACAATATCCTTCGATATACTGTTTACAAGAGAACCACTTTAGACCTTAAGACACCTTCAGATTGAAAATAAGGGGATGGAGAACCATCTATCATGCTAATGGTCAACAAAAGAAAGCCAAAGTAGCCACACTTATATCAGACAATCTAGACTTTAAAATAAGGACTGTATCAAGGGATGCAGGAGGGCATTATATCATAATCAAGGGGTCTATCCACCAAGAAGACCTAACAATTGTAAACATTTATGTGCCAAATGTGAGAGCACCCAAATATATAAATCAATTAATCACAAACATTAAGAAACTCATCGATAGTAATACCTTAATAGTAGGAGACTTCAACATCCCACTCACAGCAATGGACAGATCATCTAATCAAAAAATCCACAAGGAAACAATGGCTTTGAATGACACACTGGACCTGATGACCTTAACAGATATATTCAGAACATTTCATCCTAAAGCAGCAGAATATACATTCTTCTCCAGTGCCCATGGAACGTTCTCCAGAATAGACCATATACTGGGACAAAAACCAGCCCTAAGTAAGTACAAAAAGATCAAGATCATACCATGCATATTTTCAGACCACAACGCTATAAAACTCGAATCAACCACAATAAAAAATTTGGAAAGGTAACAAATACTTGGAGACTGAAGAATATTGTACCAAAAATGAATGGGCTAACAAAGCAGTTAAAGAGGAAATTAAGAAGTATATGGAATTCAATGAAAATGATAAGACCACAACCCAAAACCTCTGGGACATAGCAAAGGTGGTCATAAGAGGAAAGTATATAGCAATCCAGGCCTTCCTAAAGAAGGAAGAAAGATCTCAGATACACAACCTAACCTCACACCTTAAGGAGTTGGGAAAAAGAACAGCAAATAAAGCCAGCAGAAGACAGGAAATAACAAAGATGAGAGCAAAAATTAATGCTATCAAAACCAAAAAAACAGTAGAACCGATCAGTGAAACCAGAAGCTTGTTCTTTGAAAGAATTAACAAAATTGATAAACCACTAGCCAGTTTGATAAAAAAGAAAAAGGAAAGGACTCAAATAAATAAAATCAATAATGAAAGAGGAGAGATCACCACCAACACAACAGAAATAAAAACAATAATAAGAGAATATTATGAGAAATAATTAGCCAATAAAATGGGCAATCTGGAAGAAATGGACAAATTCCTAGAAACATATACACTACCAAAACTGAAACAGAAAGAAATAGAAAATTTGAACAGACACATAACCAGCAAGGAAATCGAATTAGTAATCAAAAATCTGCCAAAAAACAAGAGTCCAGGGCCAGATGGCTTTCTAGGGGAATTCTACCAAACATTTAAGGAAGAGTTAACACCTATTCTCTTGAAACTGTTCCAAAAAATAGAAATGGAAGGAAAACTTCCAAACTCTTTCTATGAAGCCAGCATTACCTTGATTCCAAAACTAGACAGAGACCCCACGATAAAAGAGAACTATAGACCAATTTCCCTGATGAACATGGAGGCAAAAATCCTCAACAAGATATTAGCCAATCGGCTCCAACAATACATTAAAAAAATTATTCACCACGACCAAGTGGGGTTTATACCTGGGATGCAGGGCTGGTCCAATGTCCGCAAAACAATTAACGTGATTCATCACATCAATAAAAGAAAGGACACGAATCATGTGATCCTCTCAATAGATGCAGAGAAAGCATTTGACAAAATACAGCATCCTGTCTTGATAATAACCCTCAAGAAAGTAGGGATATAAGGAACATACCTCGAGATCATAAAAGCCGTATGTGAACGACCCAATGCTAATATCATCCTCAATGGGGAAAAACTGAGAGCTTTTCCCCTGAGGTCAGGAATGAGACACGGATGTCCACTCTTGCCACTGTTATTCAACATAGTATTGTTGAATAGCCTCTGCAATCAGACAACAAAAAGAAATAAAAGGCATCCAAATTGGCCAGGAGGAGGTCAAACTTTCACTCTTCACAGATGACATGATACTCTATCTAAAACCCAAAAGATTCCACCAAAAAACTGCTAAAATTGATTCATGAATTCAGCAAGGTTTCAGGATATAAAATCAACACACAGAAATTGGTTGCATTCCTATACACCAACAATGAAGTGACAGAAGGAGAAATCAAGGAATTGATCCCATTTACAGTTGCACCAAAAACCATAAAATACCTAGGTATAAATAATAAACAAACAAACAAACAAACAAACAAACAAACCAAAGAGATGAAAAATCTATACACTGAAAACTTTAGAAAGCTTATGAAAGAAATTGAAGAAGACACAAAAAAATGGAAAAAGTTTCCATGCTCCTGGATAGGAAGAACAAATATCGTTAAAATGTTGATACTACCCAAAGCAATCTACATGTTCAATGCAACCCCTATCAACGTAACACCAGCATTATTCACAGAGCTAGAACAAATAATCCTAAAATGTCAATGGAACCAGAAAAGACCCCGAATAGCCAAAGCGATTTTGAAAAAGTATACCAAAGCAGGAGGCATCATAATCCCAGACTTCAAGCTATACCACAAAGCTATAATCATCAAGACAGTATGGTACTGGCACAAGAACAGACACTCACATCAATGGAACAGAATGGAGAACCCAGAAATGGACCCACAAATGTATGGGCAACTAATCTTTGACAAAGCAGGAAAGAATATCCAATGGAATAAAGACAGTCTCTTCAGCAAGTGGTGCTGGGAATACTGGACAGCGACATGCAGAAGAATGAACCTGGACCACTTTCTTACACCATCCACAAAAATAAACTCAAAATGGATGAAAGACCTCAATGTAAGACAGGAAGCCATCAAAATCCTCCAGGAGAAAGCAGGCAAAAACCTCTTTGATCTTGCCCGCAGCAACTTCTTACTCAACATGTCTCTGGAGGCAAGGGAAACAAAAGCAAAAATGAACTATTGGGACCTCATCAAAATAAAAAGCTTCTGCACAGCAAAGGAAACAATCAGCAAAACTAAAGGGCAACCGACAGAATGGGAGAAGATATTTGCAAACGACATATCAGATAAAGGGTTAGTATCCAAAAATCTATAAAGAACTTATCAATCTCAACACCCAAAAAACAAAGAATCTAGTGAAGAAATGGGCAAAAGACGTGAATAGACACTTCTCCGAGGAAGACATCCAGATGGCCAACTGACACATGAAAAAATGATCAACATCACTCATCATCAGGGAAATACAAATCAAAACCACAATGAGATCCCACCTTATACCTGTCAGAATGGCTAACATTAACAACTCAATCAACAACAGATGTTGGCGAGGATGCAGAGAAAGAGGATTTCTTTTGCATTGTTGGTGGCAATACAAGAGAATAAGCCACTCTGGAAAACAGTATGGAGGTTCCTCAAAAAACTAAAAATAGAACTACTCTATGACCCAGCAATTGCACTACTAGGCATTTATCCACGGGATATAGGTGTGCTGTTTCAAAGGGACACATGCACCCCATGTTTATAGCAGCACTATCCACAATAGCCAAAGTATGGAAAGAGCCCAAATGTCCATCGGTGGATGAATGGATGAAGAAAATATGGTATATATGTGTGTGTGTGTGTGTGTGTGTGTGTGTGTGTGTATAGGAGTATTACTCAGCAATCAAAAAGAATGAAATCTTGCCATTTGCAACTACGTGGATGGAACTGGAAGGTATTATACTAAGTGAAATTAGTCAGAGAAAGACAAAAATCATAGGACTTCACTCATATGAGGACTTTAAGAGACAAAATAGATGAACATAAGGGAAGGGAAACAAAAATAATATAAAAACAGGAAGGGGGACAAAACAGAAGAGATTCATAAATATGCAGAACAAACTGAGGGTTCCTAGAGGGGTTGTGGGAGGGGGGATGTGCTAAATGGGTAAGGGGCACTAAGGAATCTACTCCTGAAATCATTGTTTCACTATATACTAACTAATTTGGACGTAAATTTAAAAAAATAGAAAAGAAAATTTAAAAAATGTAAAAATAAAAATAAATGTCTTTTACATCTTTATTCTCTAAAAAAATAACCTAGGAGTAAACATTTTAAAAATAAATATAGAAATTATGTTTAGCGTAATGAAAACATGAAATATCAAAGTAATAGGATAAGATAAAGCTGCACTTACAGGAAATTTCTAGCACTCACCACCAACAGAGAACAAGATAAAATGTCTTCAATCAATGATTTGAGCTTTTACCTGAGTAAGTAGCTCAAGAAGCACAATGTGATAATTAGAATAATGCCTCCTCCTCAAAGCTTTCAGGTCCTGATCCCTGGAACCTGTAAATGTTTCTTGATTTGGTTAAGGAGGTTTCATGATATAATTAAAGTGAAGATCTGAGATAAAGTAGGACCTAAATGCAAGAAAGTGCTTTTATAAGAGAGAGATGTCGAAGAGGTCAGAGAGAAAGAGAAACAGAAGGAAGGCAATGAGAAGACAGAGGCAGAGATTAGAGAGGTGTGTTCCCTGGGCCAAGAAATTCTGGCAAAGCTGAAAGAAGCAAAAATGAATTCTCACCTAGAGCCTCTGGGGAAAGTATGGCCCTGCTGCCATCTTGATTTGTGCCCACTGGTGGTAATGTGTTAGTGTAACCACAGTAAACTAGTACACAAAAGAAAAGAAACAGTAAAAATCAGAGTGGAAATCAATTAAGCAAAAGCAAAAAAACACTTTTGTAAAAGCAATGGAATCAAAACCAGGTTCTTTGAGAAACAAATAAAATTTATAACCTTGTCAAATTGATCAGAAAAAAAAAGAAACAAGTTGGGGCACCGGGTAGCTCAGTGGGTTGAGTCTGACTGTGGATTTAGATTCAGGTCATGATCTCACAGTCATGAGTTCAAGCCCTGAGTCTGGCTCTGCACTGGCAGTGCATTTAGGCTCAGGTTGTGATCTCACAGTTGTGAGTTCCAGCCCTGAGTCAGGGCTGTGAGCACAGAGCCTGCTTGAGATTATTTCTTTCTCTCTCTCTGCCTCTTTCCCACTCACCTGTGCATGTACACACACTCTCTCCCCTGCTCTCAAAATAAATAAATAAACATTAAAAAAAGAAAAGAAGCAAATTACCAGCAACAATAATTACAGAGGTGACAGCACCATAGTTTCTACCACAGGTGAAAGTGGCCTGCATTAAAAGTACACTCAGACTCCTGAGATGTTGCAAATGGCCTGGCTGTTGTTAAGGAACCCAGAAGATGCAAGACTGGAAGAACAGAGACAAAGAGCTCTGGGGGCGAAGCACACGGATAGAGCTATAAGTGTGTGTCCAGTGGATGCAGATCTTTGTGTCTTATATCAATGCCACAATATCACCTGTTGGAGATATCACTGACCAGGTAGACAGGATGTCAGCCAGTCTGTGTCCTCAGTCACCTCACTGCCAGCAATGGACCCATGAACAGAGCAGCCATGGTGGAGTGAAGGAGGCTATGCACAAACCCAGCAGCATGAGCCCTCCCTCAGCATGGCTGATGGAATAGCCTTGCTGGTACTGAGGCAGCTACTGCTGAATGTTCATCGTCACTGAAAGACTGATTCTGGGCCATTGATATGGTCCCATCCCTTGAGGAAACTAACCAGCCACCTGGAACTAAATTGATTATATCAGACCCCTTCTACATTGTAATAAGCAATAAATGTTTTGATCTTATTGGGATTAACACAAATTTGAAGTAAAAATTTGCTCTCCAAGGATGCTTTCGCTATTATTAGCTGACAGGTCACAGAATGTCTACCTTATTGTCATGGGATGCTGGTAATGGCATCCCAGTGTAAGGGACACATTTATGATGATTGGGGAGAAAAGGCAAATGACCATGAAGCCAACGTGACCTCCCTTATGTCACATCATCCAGAAGTTACTGACTGACAGAACATTGGGATGTCCTCAGGAGTAATGCTCAGAAAACAGCTTAGAAATGATAACCTAGCATGGTTAGGACACTTTTTCCCAATGGTCTGTATACTCCAAACCAACAGTCATTACATGGTGTGCAGTGTCCCTGAGAGCTAGAATACCAACATTGATAGTGGAATCCAAAAGACGAAAGAAGTAGCCCCTATCTTAAACACAAAGACCCACTTGGGGAGTTTATGTTTCCTACTACTTCAAATTTAAGACTGATGGACCTTGCATTTCTTTGCTTGAGGCCATTCACTGCTACCTGCCTGGCAGGTCCAAAGCAATGGGGGAATTAACAACCCCAAGAGCTGCCTCCAGCCTGTGGCTGATAGGAGTTGGTATAGAAGTACCCCAGCCCCTGGTCACTCCGAGGGACCACCTCTGACGTTTGTGTTCTGAACAGGCTTCCAGTGTGTCTTCAACTACTGCAAGCTCCAGATGCCCACCGTAGTAGCCTCTTTTTGGACAACCTCCTTTTTCTGTCTCAGTTCCTCACTCCTATACTGGTGCTTCCTTCACCTCCCAGATAAATTACTCAAACTCAAATCCCTGTTTCAGGTTCTGCTTCTAAGAAGCACACACTGGGAAACCAACTTGGCCTGAGACACAAGAAGATAAAAATAATAAAATATAGATGGTTACGAAGAAACAAAACATCTGTATTTTTTTCTTTGCTAGGGTATTTCTTACGTCTCTTTTCACAACCAAGAGGCAGGCGAACATCTTTTCCTTGACATTTAGGCTACAACTAAGCTTTGGTCTGTACATGTGCTTGCGTGTGTACGTGTCTGTGTGATTTTAAGCTTTTTATAGCTGCCTTTTAAGTTGACATTATACTTTGGGTCGTTTTGCTTGTTTTAAATGAATACTTGGCATACAATATCCTATTAGTTTCAGGCGTATGTTATTGTGATTCTGTATTTGTATACATTACACAATAATTCTCACAATGAATCTAGCTGCAATGTGTCACCGTACGATATTACAATATTGGTATTACAATAGTATTGGCTATATTCCCTACATTGTACATTAATACCCATGGTTTATTTATTTTATTTCTGGAAGTTTGTACCTCTTAATCCTCTTGACCTATTTTACCCACCCTTCTTCTCTCTCTGGCGATCAACAATTTGTTTTCCGTGCCCATGAGTCTGTTTTTACTTTGCTTCGTTCGTTTTAGATTCCACATATAAGTGAAACCAAATGGTATTTGGCTTCCCGTGTCTTTCTTATTCCATTTAGCATAATTCCCTCAAGGTCCATTCACGTTATTGTAAATGGCCAGACTTTATTGTTTTTTTTTTATGGCTGAGTAATTCCATGGTGTATATATGCCACATTTTATGTATCCATTCGTCTATTCTTAGACACTTTAGTTTGCCTCCATAGCACTGCTATTATAAATAGTGCTGCAATAGACACAGGAGTATAGATATCTTTTCAAGTTGGTATTTTCATTCTTTTTGGATGAATACCCAGAAATGCAATTGCTCTCTCTGCCCCTCTCTCTCTGCCCCTCCTCCACTTGCACTCTGTCTCTCTCTCTCTCTCTCAAAAATAAATAAATATTTAAAAACTCATTTTTAAAGTGACTAGATACTTGTGGGGAATTGATGTGCCTCTGGTGGCTTACAAAAGTTTCGATGGGACTTATGTCCAAGCTGCACAAAGCTGGGCTCGTAGTTATTCAGAGTGCCAATCCTTAGAAGGTCAGTTTACTGTCATCTCTGCCACGGAGTTTCCCCTGTGTCCAGATTGCTGTCATCTCCTGGGTACTTGACTCTTTGATATTCTAGCTTGACCCTTCTTACTGCAGACATCACAATGATACGTAATAAACCATATGACAAGTTACCATTCTGTACTAGATAGAAGTCCCCTTCAGGGCTGGGTCTATATTGGAATAGGCTCTGTATTCCTCTTCCTTATGCTGCCTAGTATAATTTTTTGTACAAAAAAACCCTCATTCATATATATATTCTCAGGTGCTACCTTAAATGCCTTATGGCATATTCGTGTCTGCAGAACCAGGAAGAAAAACGAAGGGTGGGCCATTGTAAACACTTCAGGAAGTCGGAAATCAAGTAATGTAAACATTAGTGTCCTAGCCTATGAAATGGTAATAATAACAGTATCTTCTCTATAGGATTACAACAATGGTATAATGAGAGAACTCATAAAAACTCACCACATTTCTGTCAAGTAGCAAGTTGTCAATAAACGTTAGCTATCATTATAACTAATTCATTAAGAAAAGAAGATGTAGAAAAACCAGAACTGGAAGCAATCTTTTAAAAAATATTTAGCATCATGTTCAAGGATATGTGTTCTTAAATCAGAACTTCCTAAGATCAACTCCCATCTCCATCACTTATCAAAAAGTTTGGTTGTTGGCTCTTTGTCAGTTTCTTCATTTGTAAGTGTGTATATAATTATTTGGCCTCAGTAACATAATACATATAAAGTATTTAATAAATATCATTTTATAAGCTCACTACACATTTGGGTTATTATGATCAATTGTTTGGTTGTTTTGCAAATGAGAAAACCACCATCCAAAGCAGTTGGGACTTGTTAAGGTCACAGAGAAAGTTAGTGTCATTGTTGGCACTAGAATCCAATTTTCCTGAATCCCACCCCAGTGGGAAACACACACACACACACACACACACACACACACACACACACACTAAAAAGTCTGTTAAGATCTCAAAATAGGAAGTCATAAGTAGAATGAGTGTATATCCTCCGACCATATTAAGAATTCATGGGAGCAGCCTTCTAATCCTGACCAATGACAAGAAAAGACCAAAAGGTGGCAGTATATTCATGTACAAAGAGGTTGGTTGTATTGATTATCAATCTCTTCCAATGCTTTTCCTCTCAATGCTCAAAATCACAGGAGAAAATCTAGACTTGACTATTAATGTCCTGTGCCCACCCACAATGTTTCCTTTGCTTGTGTAAGCTTCAGATATCTCTAATTATGAACTCTGCTTACCGATTCAGAACAGAATTTCCCACAGCAGTTTGCTCCTGAAATCCTTATTGTTAATCAATTGATTTGTTGAGTCAATAACAGGCTTTTTAAGAACTTAAGGAGCATCACTGCATCTAAGGTTTACTCATTAAATCATTCTAGTGTTTGCCAAGTAGAAAACATCACCTTACGTTTTACAGGCATTTCAAGGAGGTAACATAAAGATGCCTCACTCCTACCTCCACAGCCCCTCCTCCCCTCTAAAAAATACAATATTTGAAATATTAGGTTTGCCCATTCTGAGAGTAAAACTATAAGTGAGTGGAAAATAATTGAGAATAAAAATGTACAAAGTTACTTTTGAAAGATCTGTCCTGAGACTGGGCAGAAATAAGATTCAATTACTTCCTTATCTAAAGATGGAGTGCATTCATTAGGAGAGAAGTTTGCCAGTAATGCAACCACAAGAAAAATAGAAAGCATAAAAGAAAGCATGAAGACAAGAAAGCATGAAAGGAAGGAAGGAAGGAAGGAAGGAAGGAAGGAAGGAAGGAAGGAAGGAAGGCGGGCAGGCAAGCTCTAAAAACATAAGCTAAATGGGGAAGTTCCTATTCAATTGTATTACATGGAGTGTAAGGAACTCTAGAGTATCATTCTTACGGTAGCTTAGCCAGATGCCACTGAATATTTCAATTTTAGTCACAAATTCTTTACGCATTTCCATATCCATCAAGTTAGTTTCAAACTAGTATGTGGCACCCCACACACCCATATGTAGATATTCTCTGGGGAGCCTGAATAAATGAGGACCATGTGAGTTTCACTGTTTATGGAAACCAAATAGTTAATGGTGAAATCATAAACTTATATTCTACTTTTATCTGTCATTCTCTTGTGAGCTTTGGGGGCTTTTAGGTATCACTCGCCTGTGATGTTCTTTGGCGCAAGTCAGAACTCAACCCAATACCCTTGAGACCAAGATTCTGTACTTGAAAACCTAACGAATCCTGGACTCGAAGACGTGTTTGAAGTCTATGGGCAACCTCTTAACTTCCTGTCATGACATTTCAAGTCCATGGATTTAACTTTCAAACATCAACAAATCGTCTTCAGTGAATATTCAGCTTACTTACATATATAGTCCTGTTTTTGTTCTCTGGGGAGATGGAAATAAGTGGTCACCTCGCTCCTTTATAGACTTAGTGATGGCTCTTGCTGTGCCATGTAGCCTATGCCCCAGCCGTGTGGGCAGCTGGACAGTTGGATGATATCAGAAAACATGCTAAAGTCCACTGGTGAAGTATATTTCAAAAAGGAGCGAATTTGCTGTAATGTTGTTTTAAGCAAAATAAATTGACAAATGGAAATCTGTAGCAATCGCACATCTGTTTTCTAATTCAAAGGTGACTTCTGAATCCTCCAGGCCATAGCTCATCTCTTCCATTTGCCACAGCGGTGAAAGGTGATTGATCTCCCTAATTTCACACAAAGTTCTGCCCTTCCTGGTCAAGGAATCTTGGGTGATTTATTTATTTATGCTTATTTAGCTGACAGGCACTCTAGAGATCATAGACTCCAACTTCTTATTTTACAAAGAAGGAAATGAAGGTCTTGCACATGCAACATGACTCATGGTCACGCAACTATTCGGTGAGAGTTCCAGGCTCACTATAGAGGACACTGGTGCCATGCTAGAAATTCTCTCAATAAAAATAATATTGAGGTTTAATCCAGGGTAAGATTGATCCCAACTCAAACAAGTGAGTGTTCACTGACCTTTTCAGGTTCCAGAGTGCACTAATGGTCGCAGTAATCTACATGATACCATTTTAAGTTTCCATGAAGTCTTTGGGGCCCTATTTAAGAACATTTGCAAATACCTGATCGCTTGACCCCTACAGTCTGGCAATGTCTGACATGCCATGATTAGAATTGCATTACTGTAGCTTAAGCTTTTATCCAGCTATTACATTTGCATTTGCACCTATTGCATTGGCAATGCAAATGTACCTGGGAGAAACATCACCACTCACTCAGCCCTCAGTAACTCTTCAAAGTGAAATAACTCCTTTATCTCTATATTTGTTAATTCATTGGTGTCTTTGATCATGCATTTAATGAGTATCTACTGTTATAAGACACTGTGGTAGGAGCTCGTGGATTTCATGGAAATGAATAGACAGGATTGTTGTCTTCACAGATTTTTCAGTCCATCAGGGAAAAAGGGATCTAATAGGATGTGACATGTCACAGCAGTTTTGTGAAAACATACTCCTGCTACCGCAGAGGACAGAGAAATAATTTTATTTCAAGGGGATCAGGTAGGGGAGAATTAGGAAGGCTTCTTAGAGCAATCCACAGAAGGTCTTGATGGGGAATGTTAGAGAAAAATATGAGTGCATTCAGGGTCAAAAGGGGATGGGGAAAAACAGTGTGAAGGGAAGAGGAGAGGAGAAAATCAAGTCTGTGGGTTACTCAAAGGCTGACTTTATCAATTGCCCATGTGCCTTTGTCCAGCTTAACCTAGCATTTGCTCTAGACATGAGCTGAAAATATATATATAGACTTTTTACTGATTCACATTCCCGAGTGAATACAAAACTAACACAAAGCATTAATTATGCAGGGTTGAATGGTTGGAATGACTCATGAGGCTCCAATATAGCAGGAAAAAGAAAGCACAGGCAAATATCAGAGAGGTCCAGACTTCCAGACACGGATCACAGGGTGCTTCCTCAATCAATCACATAGGATGCACTCTTATATCTGAATCATGAACTACTAAGATATGTGCAGGATACCTTGGGCTCAGGAGAGCCATGGTCTTCTCCAATGAGCGGGTTTCAACTCCTCTGGTTATGTAGCCAAAGTTGGGCTTCATGACCAAGAACAATAGAAGAAACCAAAGAATATAATAGATTCTAATTGCTAGCCACCTACTTGATTTTTTTTAACGAACAAAGCCGACAAACCAGTACAGATTGCTTACTGTGTCTCTCTTAGATGTTAGCACGCGAATATTTAATTGCTTTCATTCTGATTTGGCCAAGAATCTGCACCTCAGCTCCAGTCATCCCTGGAAGTAAGTGTAAGATTCAATAGGTCAGCTGTTGTATGTATTTACACATATAATCTACACTTCCTCAAACCAGAAGAGGACAATTAAGGGTAAAGTGCTAATACAATGATAGGAAAAACATCTTTTGGCTGCATTTCTACCCCTCATCCCTCCATTCTCCCTATCCAAATATTTCCCTTCAGCACTTGTTGGGGCCCAGATGATGCCTGAAGTCTTCTTGGCCACTGGCTGCAATTGAGACTGGCACCTGCTCTCCCTCCTGGGGCCAGAATTAGTTTCCACTAAGTACATCCAATTAGTACAGCCAACTTTTGGCTGACCACTCCTGGATCTGTTGCTGAGGTGGTGGGTCCTCTCTCCAACCTCAGAAAATATGCTGCTCTCAAGTACAAGAGAGAGAATCACTGCTTTCTCCCTGCCATACATAAACCATTTGATATTCTGCGATGAAAGTTAATCAAGTTAAGGCTGGATATTCTGGGCCCTGGCTGCTGATATACGGTTGGCCACATACAAACTCTAGAGCCACTGGTATAAATTGCCTTCCACTCAGATCGCAGGCATTCACATGGTGCACATGCCAGTGGTTGAAATGGAAAGGACTTTGAGTCAAGGTTAGAACTTCAGCAGATAGTGAAAACATTCACGATTCCATAGATGTCTCTGTCTGTGAAGTTTTGTTTGTGAGGCACTCTCCAAAGGGCTGTTGATGGACTCAAATCCACTAAAATTGATGCTTCTCCAAAAGACTGAGTCACTGTCCTAGAAACAGTGTTTATTAAGGTGGACAGCAACTAAGATTCAGATGATAAATTAGAATTCAAGTCCTAACTAAAAAACCACTATAACATGCCATTGTCCAACCACAAATAGAATAAATGCTTGGAAACTCATAAGTAAGCAGCTGAGTTTCTGACCGAGCAGTATAGTCAGGACTTATTAAACAATGCTGGGAATTATCCCTATGCCAAGAGCCAATTCATTTTTTTTCTGTTTTATTGAGAAATAGTTGACAGACATTGGTATACAAGTTTAAGGTGTGCAGTATAATGGTTTCATTTATGTATATTGTAAAATGATTAGCACAATAAGTTCAGCTAACATCCACCTTCTCACTTAGATAAATATAGAGAAAAGAAGGAAGATAGAAAGAAGAAAAGACCTTTTCTCCTTGTGATGAGACGCTTAGAATTTACTCTCTTAATGACTGTTCTATACATTGTATAGCAATGTTAGCTACAGGCACCATGCTGTTCAGAACCAACTGTTAATTGAATCTCAACTTAACTGGGGAACACAGGGAAGGAAATTTCATGCACAATAGGATGTAGAACTGAGGAATGAAATTCAAGGAGGTCCCTGGAAGGTGGAGATGAATAAATGTCATCTGCACCCCACAGAAGCCTGAGTGCAGGCTAGAGACTTATGTCCCTGGTTCCCTTCCAGTGCAACATAGGCAGCCATAAAAGGGATGGTCAGATCACCTAGTGATTTACACCCACCCTCTGACTAACTGGGAACCCCAGAGGTCATGGACCAAATCCCAATACTGCTGGGTTAGAGATGGATATCTACTGGTTGCTTTGTTCAACCTTGTTACCTTTCCTATTCATGGCAAAGAGCCTGGTTGTGGACAGGAAGACTAAATTCTAATTCTAATGAATTTGCTCCTGAACAAGACTATTCCCCAGCCTGAAGATTTATGCGGGAGGGACTGAGATGCCTTTGGAGAGGTTCCACTCAACAGTAATTCCAGAATCAAGGATACATTTAAATTTCAGGAAACATCTAGAAGAGCAAGCTAGATATTTGATACCACTCCACAGGGATGCACAGAGATTGATCATAGTGAGAACATCCTCTTATTTAGATTTACAACCTTCTTTCCTCAGCTTCTCAACCCACCCACAGCATTTAGCCACAGCCTACTTAGTGCTGTGCCCTTTATTCTAACTCACTAAGAGGAAAGAAAGGTCAGAAGTGGTTTGAACAGACACTTGCAAGAAGAGGAGGCAGAGCGGAGAACCAACTCCCCTTTCCAAGGAGCTGGGACTGGGGAATCTAGATGTTAAGTGAACAGTTCATCACACAGAAGGCAATACTTGGACAGGAGACTACAGAAGGAGAGGAGAGATCAGACTTGGGATGGCAGAAATGAGAAGGAAAATTCTAAAGTAAAAACGAAATGGCTCCTGAAAGCTGTAAGTGCTGGAAAATGACAGGGCAGGACAGGGGAAGAATATTCACTTTAAATTTGAACTTGATAGGCTTTCAGTAAATGTTAAAAGCACTGTTCCTACCTTTGAAGAGCTGAAAAATAAAAATAGAAAAAAAGGAAAGAAGAAGAAAAGTGAGATCGTTCAGAAAAGCTGAATGAATGCCTATTAACACACAAAAAGGGTGTTAAAACAAAATTTTGTTAAAACAAATAGAAATGTTCTAACAGGGAGGCTGGCTCCTGGTGCCAGTACAGACCCTAAAGGACTGATATGAAACTCATCTTTGCATCAGTATGAGAATAATGGACATTTCTAGAAATAAAAAAAACCCATTGTCATTTGGGGGGTCTGAGACTATAAAGACCTATCATAAGTTTTATGGCCTGTGGAACACATATTCTCCAATAGGGATTGAGATCATCAGGCAGTCTAGCCCACCTTAGGATACACAACCACCTTTAATTTTCTTATATCATGAATTTTTATCAGACTCTTTCTGCCTAAGCAGAATCACTTAGCTAGTGAGGAAGACTAGACATCTGCTCGTATTTATGAAGCTTTGTTTTATCTTCATTGGGAACATGGTAACTCACTTACGGGGATGAACCTCTTTTAGGATGGAGATGGGTGTGACTTTTTAAAATGGTTCTATCACGAAAGCCTGCTTTGGGGCGCCTGGGTGGCTCAGTCGGTTAGGCATCTGACTTCAGCTCAGGTCTTGATCTCACGGCTTGTGAGTTCGAGCCCTGCGTCGGGCTCTGTACTGACAGCTCAGAGCCTGGAGCCTGTTTCAGATTCTGTGTCTCCCCCTCTCTCTCCCCCACTCCCCTGCTCACCCTCTGTCTCTGTCTCTCAAAAATAAAACAAAACATTAAAAAAAAAAGAAAGCCTGCCTGCTTCTACTTTTGGAGATGGGAATGGAGAGGCTGAGAAAGTAATGGTTCTCAAGTAATAGGTCTGCTTGAGTGTAAAAGTGGAATATCAAATTTAGTGATAGCTTACATCTTCATATACCTTCTATACAACAGCAGAACTTAACTGTCTCAGTGAAAAAAAATTACTCACCAAGTGAGAGACAAATTTGTGAAAGCTGAAAATGTGGTTTACTTGTCACACAAGGATAAACACAGGAAATAAATGCCTCTGGGTAGAAAAGTACTTCAGGTAAAAAAGTCAGGAACTCTCAAGTACACGTCCTTAAATTGTAAATGGTGAGGCTACTGTGAACATTCCCAATGTTTATCACTAAGCAGTGGCTCCTGGGAATATTTTAAGAACCGGTTTTGCTTGTTTAATGTAAATTGAATAGAAGAAAGAGTATCAACTGACTTCCTTACCTATCAATTGTTTTTAAGTTTATTTTTTTTTGTCCTAGATTAAAAAGCCAAAGAGTCTCATTATGGAGGTTATGGACCAGGATAAATGTTCAACACAGACCAAATATCTATATGAGATGAAAATGCTTTGGCACACAAAGATACCCAAGGAAAAATGAGCTTCTGGGTTTAAAGTGGGTTTAAAGACCAACTAACTCATCTTCTCTGGGACAATTATGGAGGTTTGGTTGTTCAGCTGGAATTGTTGTGCTCTGCTATGTTATTAAGTTTTTGTTTCTGGCTCACTCACTCCTTTGATGGACTCATTGATATATACCTATAACTCCCAAATTTATATGTCCAGTTGAGACCTCTCCCCAAACACAGACTCCAAACATCTACTCAACAAATACTCTTGGTTTTTTTGGCATTTCAAAATTGATACATTCAAAAATAAACTTCAGATTTTCCTCCTTAACCTGATACACCCACAGCCTTCCACATCTTTTAGAAAAATTTTAGACTGTATTTAAAAATACATTATTTTTGAGACAGAGAGAGACAGAGTGCGAGTGGGGAAGGGGCAGAGAGAGAGGGAGACGCAGAATCCAAAGAAGGCTCCAGGCTCTGAGCTATCAGCACAGAGCCCGATGCAGAACTGCCTTCCACATCCTAATGGTATTTCCATTTTTCTAGTTACTCAAGCCAAAAAATGTGGAAGTTATCTTGATTTTCCTCCTCCTCTTCTGCCCCACATCCAATCCATTCATCAATGCTATTTGCTGTACTACAAAATATATCCATATCCATTTTTTCATACTCTCTTCCTTGCTAACACTCTGGTCTAAATTATTAATAACTCTTTCACTGGAATGATTGGTACAGTCTCCTAACTGTTTTTTCTGCTTTCACCTTTCCCCCTCAGTAATGGAGTCAAATCTCAGCACAGCAACCAAATGATTCTTTAAGAAAAGAAGTCAGACCAGGTCACTCCTCTGCTCAAGACCTCAGAGGCTCCCATATCATCTAGAATAAAACCAAAAGCCCTTTCACTGATTATGGTCCTTTATTTTTCTTACCTGTTTACAGTTCCTTTTCTCCTGACTCATGACTTTCCCGCCCACTCACCTCTTTCCTGTTCCTTCAACATATACCAGATACAGCATTACCTTCCACCTGGAACTCTACTTCCAGATATTCACATGGCTCACTTCACCTCCTTCAATTTTTCGTTCAAATTTCATTCATTCATGAGATGTTTCTTGACCAGATCAACTTCAACTCCACTCCCCACACTCCCTCTCTCCTCCTACATTGCTTTGTCTGCAACAATCATCACCAGTTAAGGCACCATATATTTTACTTAGTTATTTTACTTATTGTCTGACACTCATTCTTGAATATAAGCTACGTGAAGGTGTGCATTTTTTCTGTCTTTTTTCTTCTCCTAACCTCCAACTCCCACTCCCTTGCTTTTTCTCTAGTACCTAGAATAGTGTCTGGCATACTGTAGATACTCAATAAATACTCATTCATATTTTAATTGTTCTAAGTTCTCATACTACATTCACCCCATCTCTGAATTTGCAATAAGTTTCCCTGGGGTAGGTCAAGAGACTCTGAGGTTCATAAGTCTGGGTCAGAACTAGGTGTTCCTTACTAGCCAATATCCAGGCATTATCCATCCAGGATCCAAAGGCCCTCATGGCTGGCTAACTCAACTATATACAGAGACCACCTCACGCATATAGGCACATGCTGGGAAGTTGGGTGATGGGCACTAAGGTTTCAAGAGAGATATGAAATGGTAGGACGGTGGGTAGTGGGTGCTCTCATAGGCAGGAGTAGTTGGAGATCTAGTTTGCTTTGACACTGAGGGATATTGGCCCCATAAATGGACTCAATCAATAGGTATACCAGAACCTTCCCAGACTCTCTGCACCTCTTCTTATAACTGACGCCATCATCGCCAACAAGACGAGAGTGAGACCATGAAGACAAGTCCACAGTACCCTTCCCATGCAAGAGATAAGACAACTGGTGATCACCAGCTAATGAAGAAGCCAGCAGCCACTAGATGATGAGAAACAAGTAGGTTGGCAGGAAAGGTACTGTCGCCACCAGGATGCCAAGAGGACAAGTTCCCATAGGTGACTCCAAGAGACCCCTCCTATTTCAATCACCTTACAGTCTGCTGAGACCCCTTCCCTATACCTCTAGAGGTCAACTTGGAAAGAAGCAGGGAGATGAGGCGTCTGGAAGACAGGACCTTAAAAGATCGGTTCAGTTGTGTTTAACGGATTGATCTCAAGTGTAGTGGTCACTGCCACTCAGCGGCATGTTGAGTGCTACTTAAGATGGAGTCGGCTACAGAAAAAAATGTCAAAATACAGATTATTTGTACAACTGAGTACACTATAAATTGTTTCTTCCTTGCTACATTTGCCATTTACTTCCAACACCACAGTCTAGATTTCTCAAAGGGATCCTGATGGGTCTTCTGTCTGGGTCCTCTCTCCCAGGCTAGTCTCTCCAATCCTGAGGCGGGCCTACCTAGGCCATCATGCACGCATGCATTCATTCATTCGTTTGTTCATTTTCTTTAAATCACTCCAATAAATGAAGGCATCTGAGACATAAGAAGAGTCAATTTAGAGAGAAAAGAGCTGGTGCCAGGCCTCAGAGCCATTAAGCGTTACCTGCTCTGTGACTTGGGCAGTACCTTAACTTCTCTGAGTCTGTTTCCTCATCTGTAAAATAAAGATAATATACCCAGCTTTTAACTACTGGCATTTGAATTAAATTCCAAAGTAAATATGAAAGAGATTGGCGCATTTCAAATATGAAAGAGATTGGCCCATTTCAAATATGAAAGAGATTGGCACATTTCAAATATGAAAGAGATTGGCGCATTTCAAATATGAAAGAGATTGGCGCATTTCAAATATGAAAGAGATTGGCGCATTTCAAATGCAGGACATTATTAGGAATACTAAAAGTACCATCACTTGATTGCCCACTTATACTACCGCATGGTGCAAAGTTGAACAAGACACATGCCTTAGGTTCATCTGGCTTACCTTCTGTGTCTTGCTCTGGCTTGTTAGAAATCCATTGATTCATGCTGAGAAAGGCAGTTTAGACTGCAGCTTGGTTCCAATTTCTTACCCTGGAATGAGTTACTTGACTGCATACAATTCCCTGATCCCTGAGATATGACACAGATATGCACACACAAGCACAGAGGGACCAAAATGGCTCTGTCTCTCCAAATTCTCACCTTGGACATCTCTACAATTGTCTCAAGTGCAAAGGGAAATCTTTAGAGAGTCCCTTGCATAATGTTGGTAATATTGTATACACATCTCCCAGAGGTTTTTTTTTTTTACCTAATTAATTCAGTCTGTATCCATGTAGTGAGAAATTGAAGTAACCGACCAAATAATGCACACCTGAAAATTTGCTATTGTGGGGCTCGGAATTATCCAGAGAAGCTGGTGACAGTGGGCAAAGTGGCTGGAAAATAACTTTTTCCATCTTACTTTGCTAAAACCACACACACATACACACACACACACACACACACACACACACACACACACGCTTATATAATGGTGTATTAACATATGCTGAGCAAGAAGAGGCTGTAAAACAACCAAAAGTGTTTATTTGGAGTTTAGGGATTGCAATCTGGGAGATGCAGAGAGGCCAGAAATTGAAAGTGTGCTCTGAATTGCAAGCGGTGAGGGCAGGCTTAGAAAAGCAGAAACCACGAGGTTACATGAGTTGGTTTGAAGGAACTAAGATTGGTGCTGACAGGGTTAAAATGACTCTCTAAGACACGACTGGCCATTTAGTGAACAGATGTTGTATTATCTCTGTTTCAGTCCAAATTGGAAGGATGTGTTCCAGGAGGTGGTCGAGGTGCGGTTGACAAGCAGCAAATGACAAAATTCACAAACCCGTGGTTTTTCAAAAATGGAAGCAGGGGAAGTGGATCCGTCCTGCTTCCTCAATATCCTCCCCACCCTATTCTGAATGATGCTCCTAGTGATGCTTACTCCACTTTTGAAGCTTTTGTCACACATGATGTAATTATTGTATTTTAATTTCATATTAATTTTGTATTAATTTATTTTAATGATATTTAATTAATATTAATTTTTAATTATTATATTCACTGTAAATGAAGCATGAGGATAAGCCTCCCATAAGCCCCACCATGCTTGGGTGTGGGGTAGGTGAGTCCAAAGGAAAAAATATGTGAATTAGAATTCAACTTATACCACTGCACACATTTAATGTTTAAAGGTATAACTCCCTGTCACTCTAAATACCTATCTACAAAACCAGAAAAACCATTTTTTTAATATTTGCGCGCGCACACACACACACACACAACTCAGATTTTATATATATATATATATATATATATATATATATATATATATGGGATTTTTCCCTCTCCTGCTTCCATCCCAAGGTTATATCAAGTTCAAAGATAGTACTTTTCTTAAGGAGGAAAAAATAAGAAAAACATACACTGAATTTTCTCTCTAGAGATATTGCAGAGGGAGATAATTAAGCTCCTTCTCTCTGAAAGTTACAACTCTAGGAGAAGGAGTTTCAGCCATTTGTGCTTTGATATTCTTAGTACAATCATCTCCATTTGCCCACAGGGGTACATTCCAAGACCTCCAGAGGATGCCTGAAACCAAGATAGTGCCAAATGCTGTATATACTCTGTTTTTTCCTATACTTAAGTACCAGTAATAAAGCTTAATCCATAAATTAGGTACAGTAAGAGGTTAGCAATAACTAAAAATAAGAACAATGATAGCAATAGACTGTAACAGAAGTTATGTGCTGTGGTGTCTCGCTTTCTGTCTCTGTCTTAACATATCTTATTGTACTCTACTCACCTTCTTCTTGTGATGATGTGAGATTATAAAATGTATACCTGATAAGATGAAGGGAGGTGAATGATGTAGGCATTGTGATGTGATGTTAAGCTACTACTGACCCTCTGAAAACATCAGAAAGGGGATCGTCTGATTCCTGACTATATTGACTGTGGGTAACTGGAAGTACAGAACATGAAGTTTCAGATAAGGGGGCGGGGAGACTTTAGTATTAGTAAGTTACTTACAGTCTACGGTGGCCTGGCCTGAACTTGAGCCCAGCAGGATGTCTACTGTTGTGTTGATTTCTCGGGATGGTGACAACAATAAAATAATGAGTATTTATTGCATACCAGTCGCTAACTGTTCTAAGCACTCCTCATGTATGAGCATGCGTAATCTTTACAACCACACTAGGAGTTAGACACTGTTATTATTCTCATTTTGTGGAGAAGGAAATTGAGGCATGATGTTTCAAAAGATATCCACAAGGAAAAGTGTGACAGTGGGAAAAATGAGAGAAGGAGGACACAGTCATTATAATCAAGTAACTTTTGCAAACATATCATTGTGTGAGCACATTCCTGGGGTCCCTTGCAGGTCCCTTGCAGGAAGAGCTTCCTGGCAAATTGGCCTCTAATGGAAGGACTCCTTGGGAACCTATTTAGGTAGAGGTTTAAATGATGAGAAAGAAGCAAATCATGTGAAAATATGGAGAAACTTGGGAAAAGATTGCCCTGGCTCAACTAAAGCAAAATCTCAAAGCACGAAGAAATTTGAGATGTCTAAGGCATTGAGAGAAAGCCACCATGTATAGAATGCAATTTTATCTTTCTGGAAAACTCAGGATCATGAAAGCAATAAATAACTCAATGTGGAACTTCTGCCTGGAAACTCATGAGTCACTATGATGAGCTGAAAGAAATATGTGAGACGATCTAATAATCTGCAATGTCACTAGAATTCTGATATGCCTCGTAGAGCCCCAGAGATTGGAGGCAGGGAAGCTTATACAGAGGCCAAGCAAGATTCAAGCTTCTCACCCCAGTCTTACCACTGCATGTTTCATATATCTGTTTAAAAAAAACTTTAATGTTTATTTAGTTTTGAGAGAGGGTGTGGGGAATAGAGAGAGGGAGACACAGAATTCGAAGCAGGCTCCAGGGTCTGAGTTGTCAGCACAGAGCCCAACGTGGGGCATGAACCCATGAACTGTGAGATCATGACCTGAGCCAAAGTCAGATGCTTAACTGACTGAGCCACTGGGGCACCCCTCATATATCTGTTTTATGTCTTGGATTCCTCACAAGGACTTACTTGAACCAAGGGCTCTATCACTGGGAAGAGTTGAAAGCCTACAGAGCCCCAACCTCACCCTTTGATCGGAAGGACACTGAAGCTCAGAAAGAGTATATGGCTGTCCCCAAGCCACAGGTAGATAGGGACAGACCATTGCAAGAATTCCAACCTCCTGGTTCCCATTCTGGGGCTCATTCCAGTAGTCCATAAGTCACCCATCTCTAATCTTCAGTAAGTTTATTTTTTTTCTTCAGATATTTGATGTTCTTTTTAAATGCGGTGTCGCTGGGTTTTCACCAACTAATATTTTGTACCCAGCTAATGAGACAAAGCAGAAATCTGGACTACCTGCTCAGGGTAATAAATGCTGCATTTGACACAGTGTTAAGTTAAGAAAGGAAAAAGTGAATCTTTGCAGCTGTCAATTCTACCAACTGGAGCTGCTACAAGCAATATTATTTCTTGATATCTCTACAAGAGTCAAGGCATGGTGCATGTGGTTGTGATGAAAATGCTAGGAGATGCCAACCTCCTTCCCCCTCTACTCTCACCACTCTTAGTCGTTTTCAAATCCTTATTACATTTCACCTTAATCCATGGTGCAAACCATCAGTGTTTTCTCGGCCTCTGGTCTTTCCCCATTCCAGTCTGCTTTCTTCAGTCTTTCCCAATTCGTCATCTTTCAAATAAAGCTCTTACAAAAACATGCCTCTTCACACACAATCTGAGGTTCTCCTACAAATAAAATTGTAGAAATCCCAGGATCTCCAAGAATGTGTGGATTCAATTACTCAAGCTCGGTATTCAAAGCCTTTTGTGATCCAAACCTTTGCAATAATTCCTATTTTTTCTCCAAACCTGCTTTTTTTTTCATGCTGTGACCCAGAAAGTTTGAGTGTTCTTCATTCCCACACTCTGCTCTTTATTTTTGCAAACGTAGATATTTGTTTATCACCTGTGCCCATGTGTTCTCCCTGAGAACTGCCATTGGAGAGCTTCTCAGTCTTTCATGGTCTAATTCTATGATATCTCCATTATGAAGGTTTCCTTTTTCATGGCAAACAAATAAGAATTCTTCCAACTTTGACTCCCCACAGTGGGTTTTATACCACTTTCATGGCAGTTGTAAGATGCTGTGTTATGGTTATTTGCAAAATTATTTTGTTCCCCTTATATATTGTAAGGGAAGAACTAATCTATTGATCTTGGCATCTCCTGTAGGGCCTCACACAATGCCAGGGGCACAGTGAGTGTTTGGCACCTGATTTGGTGAAAGGACAGGACTGGGAGATCCTCAGTATTCCATTCCTCCAGTTTGGGATTGACGCACAGACACTAGGTCAGAAATTGAAGAGAAATTCCTTTATGACATATTCAAAGGCTCTGCCCAAACAGAGGGTGAAACACAGAGGGTTACCAGGATGCAGCCTGACAACAAACAGACATCCAATAAAGTTAGTTATAGACAGATGACACTGTGAGAAAATAGAAAGAGCTTCAGCTGGAGCCATTTGGAGCCATGTCCAAATCCTGGTCAAGTCACTTTCTAGCTCTGTGACTTTGAGCAGGTTCCTAACTATTCTGAATCTTTCCTGCAAAACCAGGCTAAGGGTCAGCTGTGCAGACTGCCTGAGAAATGGTAATTAACACTTTGGAACCTAATACTTCTGCCATAAAAAGTAACAAAACTACAAGAATCAGAAAATCAACTGCAGAGCTGAGTTTTTATTACTGAAATCATTCCCCGCAGGCATGAAATAGCCATTTGCAGCAGCAAACACCTGTTAGAAACCCAAAGTTTGGGTCTTTGTCTTGTCATCTGAAGGGTTTTTTAAGCCTTCAGAAATCACCTTTCCTCCTTTTTTGCAGGCTTCCCATTTATCATCAGATCTAAAGATGATGCAGATGACACAAGACTGTGAACAGCACATCCAAAAAAAAAAAAAAAAAACACAACAGAAACAAAAACAAACAAAACAAAACAAAACAAAATGAACACACCTGGAATGAAAGACCTAAGGACACTTCTAATGAGAGTGGGAGAGAACAAGCAGGGACAGCACTGAAATGAGTCCCAAGGCCTGGCACTGCTAAGATGGGAAGGGAGCCAGGCGTTAACTGAGACTTGCCCCGACCATCACAGAGAATATATGACAGAGGAGAATGTGAACATTTCTGAGTCTTTGTTATCCATCGAGCCACTCATTCACTCTGTCCTCAAGTACTGAGGACTAGGCTGTGCCAGGTTTGAAAAATGCAGGAATGAAAGTGGCTTGTCCCTCAAGTAACTCACAAACTCATGGCGGAAATAGACAACAGTTCAGTCAAGACGCAACAAGAGCTACAATCACACTGTGCTGGAGGGACGGGGAGAGCACAGAGGGGATCCAGCTCTAGCAAGGTGGATCAGGAAAAACTAAAAGTGCTGCTTAACCCGAGTTTTGAAGCATTAACAGGAGTCCCCGGGTAGGCAGGGTGGCACGCGCCAGCATGCACAGTGTCCCCTTTGTGAGTCCACATATAGTCTAATGTAGGAGCACAGAAAATACAAAAGGGTAGCAGATGGTAAACCAGCGGTGGGCAGAGGTCACACGTTCACCCTTTCTTGTGGATCCTCCAAAAATGCCTAGTTAAATGTTTGCCACATATGTTCTCAGGAGAGGAGTGTCTATTATGAAATCTCATGTTATCTGTAGGCTTAATCTCCACATATGATAGAGCGGAAGTGTGCTTCAACTATCGTCACAGAAGAGCATTGAAGAAATTATCACACCAGGGAAATCAGATATGGTTTCTTTTTTTAAAAAATATTTTATAGTTTTATTAAAAACTAATTGACATACATCACTATATAGGTTTAAGGCAAATAGCGTGATGATGTGATTTACATATATTGTGAAATGGTTACCACAATAGTTTCAACATCCGTCGGTAAGGCTTTTAAATACAGAGGACAAACTGAGGGTTGCTGGAGGGGAGATTCATCAGGGGATGGGCTAGATCAGTGATGGGTATTAAGGAGGGCACTTATTGGGGTGAGCACTGGATGTTATGTATAAATGATGAATCACTACGTTCTACTACCGAAAAAGAAAAAAGAAGTTTTTCAGACATAGTTTCTTTTTATCTGAGAGCTGGAAGGAACCTCAGATACTATCCAATATAGTATTTCTTGGCATCCTCAAGTACTCTGTGAAGGATTCTGGTTTCATTTGAGTTATAAAAAATAATATGTGTATTAGGATGACCAACTTCTAGCAAATTCTGCTATGCAATTTTGGTGTTCAAGTGTTTTGTGTTTGTGGTCCTGAATATTTTGATACCAAATGATCAGCCAAAGTGATAGTTTTTGGCTTCTTATTCTTTGGGATCTCCAAGTTCTCAAGTTTGAGAACAACTTTATCTGATAATGATCGGCCAAAGTGATAGTTTTTGGCTTCTTATTCTTTGGGATCTCCAAGTTCTCAAGTTTGAGAACAACTTTATCTGATGCAATCTCTCAATGTGAGGTGAGGATTTGGAGACCCAGAAAGGGAAAATGGCTTTGAAATGCATCCAGTTAATCAGTAATGGGGACTAGAAGCCCAGATGACTGGTTCAGCATTTGTTTTAACACAGGGTGGCCACCACCCCTCTGAACAGGCAGCCACAAGTCCCATGACCTTCAGGATCTCTAAATACACATCCAACTTCATAATTCACAGCAATGCAATTTACCTTTATGGCCAGAGAATCATCTTCTAGTTTATCTCAGACGAGGTCTGTGCCCCACCTCTCTGAGAAGCAAGCAGAAAAAGTCAAGATAAATTACTCAAGCTTGGGATAATTAAAATTGTTTTTTTTTAAATCCTCACTCTCTGAGTCTCTCATATGATGGAATTCATGACTTCACATATATACGTGGGAGACTTCTTATGTTCTGATGAGATGATACCATGAAACTGCTGATCC
>NW_026527016.1:0-34407 GCF_024362965.1 Panthera pardus
CTGCGTCAATGCACCCTCCAGTGAAATACGTGCCCAAGGCACTACACCATCCAGTGAACGTGCCCGTGGCACTGCAGCCTGCTATGAACCCAGTGCCCGCGGCTCTGCAGCCTCCATTGAAGCCAGTGCCCACCGTACTGCACTCTCCATTGAACCTTGGGTCCGCGGCACTGCAGCCGCCAGTAAAGCCAGTGCCCGCGGCATTGCAGCCTCCAGCGAAACAAGTGCCCACTGCACTGCAGCCTCCAGTTATTCCAGTGATCCAGGCACTGCACTGTGCAGGGAACCCCGTACCCACACCACTGCACCCTGCAGTGAACCCAGTTCCGACTGCACTGTAGGTTCCAAGGATCCCAGTGCCCATGGCAATTCAGCCTCCAGTGAACAAATTGCCCGCAGCAATGCACCCTCCAGTGAACCCAGTGCCTGCGGCACAGCGGCCTGCAGTGAACCCAGGGCCTGCGGGTGTCTACACACCAGTGAACCCAGCGCCCGCGGAATGGCACCATGCTGTGAACACAGTTCCCGTGGCTCTGCACCATGCAGTGAACTCAGTACCCGTGGCACTGGAGCCTGTTCTGAACCCACTGCTTGTGGCACTGCAGTCTCCAGTGACCCACTGCCTGCGACACTGACCCCTCCAGTGAACACAGTGTCTGTGGCACTGAACCCTCCAGAGAACCCAGTGCCCGTATCAATGCACCCTCCAGTCAAACCAGTGTCCTAGGCACTACACCATCCAGTGAACAACGTGCCTGCGTCATTGCTGCCTGCTATGAACCCAGTGACCACGGATCTGCAGCCTCCATTGAAGCCAATGCCCACCCGTCTGCACTCTCCATTGAACCTTGGCTCTGCGGCACTGCAGCTGCCAGTTAAGACAGTGCCCGCGGCATTGCAGTCTCAAGTGAAACCCGTGCTGGCAGCACTGCAGCCTCCAGTTATCCCAGGGATCCGTGCAATGCAGTCTGCAGTGAACCAAGTCCCCACAGCACTGCACCATGCTGTGAACCCTGTTCCGACTGTACTGCATGTTCCAAGGATCCCAGTGCCCATGGCACTTCAGCCTCCAGTGAACAAAGTGCCTGCGGTAATGCACCCTCCAGTGAACCCAGTACCCGCAGCACTGCAGCCTGTTATGAACCCAGTGCCCACGGCTCTGCAGACTCCATTGAAGCCAGTGCCCGCCGTACTGCACTCTCCATTGAACCTTGCGTACGTGGGACTGCAGCTGCCCGTTAAGCCAGTGCCCGCGGCATTGGAGCCTCATGGGAAAACTGTGCCCACAGAACTGCAGCCTCCAGTTATCCCAGTGATCCATGCACTGCAGTCTAGAGTGAACCCAGTGCCCACAGCACTGCACCCTGCAGTGAACCCAGTTCCCACTTCTATGCAGCCTCAAGTAAACCAATTGCCTGCAGCACTGCAGCCTCCAGTGAACGCACTGACCGCGGCACTGCACCCTCAAATGAAGGTAGTGCCTGCCGCACTGCACCCTCCAGTGAACCCAGGGCCCGCAGAACTGCACCATGCGGTGAACCCAGTTCCCGCTTCTATGCACCCTGCATTGAACACAGTGCCCGCAGCACTGCAGCCTCCAGTGAACCCACTGACCGCGGCACTGCAGCCTCCATTGAAGGCAGTGACTGCCGCACTGCACCCTCCAGTGAACCCAGTGCTCGTGGAACTGCACTATGCAGTGAACCCAGTTCCCGCTTCTAGGCATCCTGCAGTGAACACAGTGCCCCGCAGCACTGCAGCCTCCAGTGAACACAGATCCCGCAGCACTGGAGCCTCCAGTGAACCCACTTCACGCAGCATTGCACCCGCCAGTGAAGGCAGTGGCTAACGCACTGTAGCCTCCTGTGACCCCACTGCCCACGACACTGGCAGCATGCAGTGTAACCAGTTCCAACTTGTATGCAGCCTCCAGTGAACACACTGCCCGCAGCACAGCAGCCTCCAGTGAACCCAGATCCGGCGGCACTGCCTCCTCCAGAGAACCACCTGCCTGCGGCACTGCAGCATCCAGTGACAAACTGCCTGCGACACTGCAGGCTCCAGTGAACCCAGTTACGCGGCACTGCACCATCCAGTGAACCGAGTGCACGTGTCACTGCATCCTGCATTGAACCCACTGCCCAGGGTACTGCAGCCTGCATTGAACCCAGTTCCCGCTGCACTGCACCATCCAGTGAACTCAGTACCCGTGGCACTGGAGCCTGCTGTGAACCAACTGCCCGAGGCCCTGCAGCCTCCAGTGACCCACTGCCTGCGACACTGCCCACTCCAGTGAACACAATGTCCGTGGCACTGCACCCTGCAGTGAAGCCAGTGCCAGCGGCAATGCACCCTCCAGTAAAACCAGTGCCCACGGCACGACACCATCCACTGAACAAACTGTCCGCAGCACTGCAGCCAGTAATGAACCCAGTGCCCGCGGTTCTGCAGCTTACATTGAAGCCAGTGCCCGCCGTACTGCACTATCCAGTGAAACTAGGGTCTGCGGCACTGCAGCCGCCAGTAAAGCCAGTGCCCATGGCATTTCAGCCTCCAGTGAAACACTTGCCCACTGCACTGCAGCCTCCAGTTATCCCAGTGATCCGTGCACTACAGTCTGCAGTGAACCCAGTGCCCACAGCACTGCACCCTGCAGTGAACACAGTTCCGACTGCACTGCAGTTTCCAGGGATCCCAGTGCCCATTGCACTGCAGCATCCAGTGAACGAAGTGCCTACGGCACTGCAGCCTGCAATGAACCCAGTGCCCGCGTCTCTGCAGCCACCATTGAAGGCAGTGCCCGCTGTAATGCACTCTCCAGGGACCCTAGGGTCCGCGGCACTGCAGCTGCCAGTAAAGCCAGTGCCCGCTCCATGGCAGCCTCCAGTGAAACGCGTGACCACTGCACTGCAGCCTCCAGTTATCACTGTGATCCGTGCACTGTGAGCCTGCATTGAACACAGTACCCGCAGGACTGCACCATGCATTGAACCCAGTTCCCGCTTCTATGCAGCCTCCCGTGAACCTAGTACCCGTGGAATTGCAGCCTCCAGTGAACCCAGTGCACGCGTCACTGCATCCTGCATTGAACCCAGTGCCTAGGGTACTGCAGCCTACAGTGAACCCAGTTACCACGTCACTGCACCATCCAGTGAACCCGGGAACCGTGGTACTTGAGCCTGCTGTGAACCCACTGACTGCGGCACTGCAGCCTCCAGTGAAACCAGTGCCCGCGGCACTGCACCCTCCATTGAACCCAGTGCACATGTCACTGCATCCTGCATTGAACCCACTGCCCAGGGTAATGCAGCCTGAAGTGAACACAGTTCCTGCGACACTGCACCATCCAGTGAACTCAGTACCCGTGGCACTGGAGCCTTCTGTGAACCCAATGCGCACGGCACTGCAGCCTCCAATGACCCACTGCCTGCGACACTGCCCCCTCTAGTGAACACAGTGTCCATGGCACTGCACCCTCCAGTGAAGCCAGTGCCCACGGCACTACACCATCCAGTGAACAAAGTGCCCGCGGCACTGCAGCCTGCAATGAACCCAGTGCCCGCAGCTCTGCAACCAACATTGAAGACAGTGCCTGCTGTAATGCACTCTCCAGGGAACCTAGGGTCCGCGGCACTGAAGCCTCCAGTAAAGCCAGTGCCCGCGCCATTGCAGCCTCCAATGTAACCCGTGCCCACTGCACTGCAGCCTCCAGTTATCCCTGTGATCCGTGCACTGCACTCTGCATTGAAACCAGTACCCGCAGGACTGCACCATGCAGTGACCCAGTTCACGCTTCTATGCAGCTTCCAGTGAACCCAGTGCCCGCAGCACTGAACCATGCTGTGAAACCAGGTCCCGCCTCTATGCAGCCTCCAATGAACCCGGTGCCAACGGTACTGCAGCCTCCAGTGAACCCAGCGCACGCTGTCACTGCATCTTGCATTGAACCCAGTGCCCAGGGTACTGAAGCCGGCAGTGAACCCAGTTCCCGCGGCAATGCACCATCCAGTGAACCCAGGACCCATAGTACTGGAGCCTGCTGTGAACCTCTGCCCGCGGCACTGCAACCTCCATTGACCCACTGCCTGCGACACTGCCCCCTCCAGTGAACAAAGTGTCCGTGGCACTGCACCCTCCAGTGAACCCAGTGCCCACAGCACTGCAGCCTGCTATGAACCCAGTGCCCGCCGCTCTGCAGCCTCCATTGAAGCCAGTGCCCGCAGTACTGCACTCTCTATTGAACCTTGGGTCCGCCGACTGCAGCCGCCAGTAAAGCCAGTGCCCGCGGCATTGCAGCCTCAAGTGAAATCCGTACTCACAGTACTGCAGCCTATAGTTTTCCAAGTGATCTGTGCACTGCAGTCTGCAGTGAACCCAGTGCCCACACCACGGCACCCTGCAGTGAATCTAGTTCCGACTGCACTACAGGTTCCAAGGATCCCAGTGCCCATGGCACTTCAGCCTCCAATGAACAAAGTGCCTGTGGCAATGCACCCTCCAGTGAACCCAGTGCCCATGGCACTGCAGCCTGCAGTGAACCCAGGGCCTGTGGGTGTCTACCCACCAGTGAAGCCAGTGTCCCTGGCACTGCACCCTCCAGTGAACCCAGTTACGTGGCACTACACCATCCAGTGAACAAAGTGCCCACGGCACTGCAGCCTGCAATGAACCCAGTGCCCGCAGCTCTGCAGCCTCCATTGAAGCCAGTGCCCGCTTCTATGCATCTTCCAGTGAACCCAGTCCCGCAGCACTGCACCATGCAGTGAACCCAGGACCCGCTTCTATGCAGCCTCCAGTGAACCCAGTGCCCACAGTACTGCAGCTTCCAGTGAACCCAGTGCCCATGGCACTTCAGCCTCCAGTGAACAAAGTGCCTGCATCAATGCACCCTTCAGTGAACCCAGTGCCCAGGGCACTACAGCATCAAGTGAACAAAGCGCCTGCGGCACTGCAGCCTGCAGTGAACCCAGGGCCTGCGGGTCTCTACCCTCCAGTGAAGCCAGTGTCCCTGGCACTGCACTCTCCAGTGAACCCAGTGCCCACCACACTACACCATCCAGTGAACAAAGTGACTGCGGCACTGCAGCCTGCTATGTACCCAGTGCCCGTGGCTCTGCAGCCTCCATTGAAGCCACTGCCCGCCGTACTGAACTCTCCATTGAACCGTGGGTCCCTCGAACTGCAGCCGCCATTTAAGCCAGTGCCCGCGGCATTGCAGCCTCAAGTGAAACCCGTGCCCACAGCACTGCAGCCTCCACTTATCCCAGTGATCCGTGCACTGCAGTCTGCAGTGAACCAAGTCCCCACAGCACTGGACCCTGCAGTGAACCTAGTTCCGTCTGCACTGCAGGTTCGAAGGATCCCAGTTCCAATGGAACTTCATCCTCCAGTGAACAAAATGCCTGCGGCAATGCACCCTCCAGTGAACGCAGTGCCCGCGGCACTGCAGCCTGCAGTGAACCCAGGGCCTGCCGGTGCCTACGCACCAGAGAAGCCAGTGTCTCTGGCACTGCACCCTCCAGTGAACCCAGTGCCCACGGCACTAAACCATCCAGTGAACAAAGTGCCCGTGGCAGTGCAGCCTGCAATGAGCCCAGTGCCTGCAGCACTGCACCATGCAGTGAACCCAGGTCCCGCTTCTATGCAGCCTCCAGTGAACCCGGTGCCCACAGTACTGCAGCTTCCATTGAAGACAGTGCCCATGGCACTGCAGCCTCCATCGAACCCAGTGCCCGCGGCTCTGCAGCCTCCATTGAAGCCAGTGCCCGCCTTACTGCACTCTCCAGTGAACCTAGGGTCTGTGGCACTGCAGCCGCCAGTAAAGCAAGTGCCCGCAACATTGCAGCCACAAGTGAAACCCGTGCCCACAGCACTGCAGCCTCCAGTTATCCCAGTGATCCGTGCACTGCAGTCTGCAGTGAACACACTGGCAATGGCACTGCACGCTGCAGTGAACCCAGTTCCAACTGCACTGCAGGTTCCAGGAATCCCAGTGCCCATGGAAATGCAGCCTCCAGTGAACAAAGTGCCCGGGGGAATGCACTCTCCAGTGAACCCAGTGACCGCGGCACTGCAGCCTGCAGTGAAACCAGGGCCTGAGGGTCTCTATATTCCAGGGAAGCCAGTGTCACTGGGAGTGCACACTCCAGTGAACCCAGTGCCCACTGTACTACATCATGCAGTGAACAAAGTGCCTGCCGCACTGCAGCCTGCTATGAACCCAGTGCCCGTGTCTCTGCAGCCTCCATTCAAGACAGAGCCCACCATAACTGAACTCTCCATTGAAACTTGGGTCTGTGGAACTGCAGCCGCCATTTGAGCCAGTGCCCGCGGCATTGCAGCCTGAAGGAAACCCGTGCCCACAGCACTGCAGCCTCCAGTGATCCCAGTCATCTGTGCACTGCAGTCTGCAGTGAACCAACTCCCAACAGCACTGCACCCTGCAGTGAACCCATTTCCAACTGCACTGCAGGTTCAAGGATCCCAGTGCCCAAGACACTTCAGCCTCCAGTGAACAAAGTCCCTGTGGTAATGCACCCTCCAGTGAACCCAGTGCCCGCAGCACTGCAGCCTACTATGAACCCAGTGCCCGCGGCTCGGCAGCCTCCATTGAAGCCAGTGACCGCCGTACTGCACTCTCCACTGAACCTTGGGTCCGAGGCACTGCACTGCCAGTAAAGCCACTGCCCGCGGCATTGCAGCCTGAAGTGAAACCAGGGACCACAAAACTGCATCGTTCAGTTATCCCAGTGATCCATGCACTGCACTGTGCAGGGAACCCAGTGCCCACACCACTGCACCCTGCAGTGACCCCAGTTCCGACTGCACTGTAGGTTCCATGGATCCCAGTGCCCATGGCAATTCAGCCTCCAGTGAACAAGATTGCCTGCTGCAATACACCCTCCAGTGAACCCAGTACATGCGGCACTGGGGCCTGCAATGAACCCAGGGCCTGAGGGTGTCTACCCACCAGTGAAGCCAGTGTCCCTGGCACTGCACCCTCCAGTGAACCCAGTTACGTGGCACTACACCATTGAGTGAACAAACTGCCCGCAGCACTGTAGCCTGCTATGAACCCAGTGCCCGTGGCTCTGCAGCCTCCATTGAAGCAAGTGCCCACCGTATTGCACTCTCCATTGAACCTTGGGTCCGCGGCACTGCAGCCGCCTGTAAAGCGCGTGCCCGTGGCATTGCAGCCTCAAGTGAAACCCGTGCACACAGCACTCCAGCCTCCAGTTATCCCAGTGATCAGTGCACTTCAGTCTGCAGTGAACCAAGCCCCCACATCTCTGGACACTGCAGTGAACCCATTTCCGACTGCACTGCAGGTTCCAAGGCTCCCAGTGCCCAAGGCACTTCAGCCTCCAGTGAACATAGTGCCTGCGGTAATGCACCCTCCAGTGAACCCAGTGCCCGCAGCAGTGCAGCCTGCTATGAGCCCAGTGCCCACGGCTCTGCAGCCTCCATTGAAGACAGTGCCCGCCGTACTGCACTCTATTGAACCTTGGGTCCGCAGCCCTGCACTGCCAGTAAAGCCACTGCCCGCAGCATTGCAGCCTGAAGTGAAACGCGTGCCCACAGCACTGCATCGTCCAGTTATCCCAGTGATCCATGCACTGCACACTGCAGTGAACCCAGTGCCCACACCACTGCACCCTGCAGTGAACCCAGTTCCGACTGCACTGTAGGTTCCAAGGATCCCAGTGCCCATGGGAATTCAGCCTCCAGTGAACAAATTGCCTGCCGCACTGCACCCTCCAGTGAACCCAGAGCCCGCGGAACAGCACCATGCCATGAACACAGTTCCTGCGGCACTGCACCATGCATTGAACTCAGTACCCGTGGCACTGGAGCCTGCTCTGAACCCACTGCTTGTGGCACTGCAGTCTCCAGTGACCCACTGCCTGCGACACTGACCCCTCCAGTGAACACAGTGTCCGTGGCACTGCACCCTCCAGAGAACCTAGTGTCTGCGTCAATGCACCCTCCAGTGAAATACGTGCCCAAGGCACTACACCATCCAGTGAACGTGCCCGTGGCACTGCAGCCTGCTATGAACCCAGTGCCCGCGGCTCTGCAGCCTCCATTGAAGCCAGTGCCCACCGTACTGCACTCTCCATTGAACCTTGGGTCCGCGGCACTGCAGCCGCCAGTAAAGCCAGTGCCCGCGGCATTGCAGCCTCCAGCGAAACAAGTGCCCACTGCACTGCAGCCTCCAGTTATTCCAGTGATCCAGGCACTGCACTGTGCAGGGAACCCCGTACCCACACCACTGCACCCTGCAGTGAACCCAGTTCCGACTGCACTGTAGGTTCCAAGGATCCCAGTGCCCATGGCAATTCAGCCTCCAGTGAACAAATTGCCCGCAGCAATGCACCCTCCAGTGAACCCAGTGCCTGCGGCACAGCGGCCTGCAGTGAACCCAGGGCCTGCGGGTGTCTACACACCAGTGAACCCAGCGCCCGCGGAATGGCACCATGCTGTGAACACAGTTCCCGTGGCTCTGCACCATGCAGTGAACTCAGTACCCGTGGCACTGGAGCCTGTTCTGAACCCACTGCTTGTGGCACTGCAGTCTCCAGTGACCCACTGCCTGCGACACTGACCCCTCCAGTGAACACAGTGTCTGTGGCACTGAACCCTCCAGAGAACCCAGTGCCCGTATCAATGCACCCTCCAGTCAAACCAGTGTCCTAGGCACTACACCATCCAGTGAACAACGTGCCTGCGTCATTGCTGCCTGCTATGAACCCAGTGACCACGGATCTGCAGCCTCCATTGAAGCCAATGCCCACCCGTCTGCACTCTCCATTGAACCTTGGCTCTGCGGCACTGCAGCTGCCAGTTAAGACAGTGCCCGCGGCATTGCAGTCTCAAGTGAAACCCGTGCTGGCAGCACTGCAGCCTCCAGTTATCCCAGGGATCCGTGCAATGCAGTCTGCAGTGAACCAAGTCCCCACAGCACTGCACCATGCTGTGAACCCTGTTCCGACTGTACTGCATGTTCCAAGGATCCCAGTGCCCATGGCACTTCAGCCTCCAGTGAACAAAGTGCCTGCGGTAATGCACCCTCCAGTGAACCCAGTACCCGCAGCACTGCAGCCTGTTATGAACCCAGTGCCCACGGCTCTGCAGACTCCATTGAAGCCAGTGCCCGCCGTACTGCACTCTCCATTGAACCTTGCGTACGTGGGACTGCAGCTGCCCGTTAAGCCAGTGCCCGCGGCATTGGAGCCTCATGGGAAAACTGTGCCCACAGAACTGCAGCCTCCAGTTATCCCAGTGATCCATGCACTGCAGTCTAGAGTGAACCCAGTGCCCACAGCACTGCACCCTGCAGTGAACCCAGTTCCCACTTCTATGCAGCCTCAAGTAAACCAATTGCCTGCAGCACTGCAGCCTCCAGTGAACGCACTGACCGCGGCACTGCACCCTCAAATGAAGGTAGTGCCTGCCGCACTGCACCCTCCAGTGAACCCAGGGCCCGCAGAACTGCACCATGCGGTGAACCCAGTTCCCGCTTCTATGCACCCTGCATTGAACACAGTGCCCGCAGCACTGCAGCCTCCAGTGAACCCACTGACCGCGGCACTGCAGCCTCCATTGAAGGCAGTGACTGCCGCACTGCACCCTCCAGTGAACCCAGTGCTCGTGGAACTGCACTATGCAGTGAACCCAGTTCCCGCTTCTAGGCATCCTGCAGTGAACACAGTGCCCGCAGCACTGCAGCCTCCAGTGAACACAGATCCCGCAGCACTGGAGCCTCCAGTGAACCCACTTCACGCAGCATTGCACCCGCCAGTGAAGGCAGTGGCTAACGCACTGTAGCCTCCTGTGACCCCACTGCCCACGACACTGCAGCATGCAGTGTAACCAGTTCCAACTTGTATGCAGCCTCCAGTGAACACACTGCCCGCAGCACAGCAGCCTCCAGTGAACCCAGATCCGGCGGCACTGCCTCCTCCAGAGAACCACCTGCCTGCGGCACTGCAGCATCCAGTGACAAACTGCCTGCGACACTGCAGGCTCCAGTGAACCCAGTTACGCGGCACTGCACCATCCAGTGAACCGAGTGCACGTGTCACTGCATCCTGCATTGAACCCACTGCCCAGGGTACTGCAGCCTGCATTGAACCCAGTTCCCGCTGCACTGCACCATCCAGTGAACTCAGTACCCGTGGCACTGGAGCCTGCTGTGAACCAACTGCCCGAGGCCCTGCAGCCTCCAGTGACCCACTGCCTGCGACACTGCCCACTCCAGTGAACACAATGTCCGTGGCACTGCACCCTGCAGTGAAGCCAGTGCCAGCGGCAATGCACCCTCCAGTAAAACCAGTGCCCACGGCACGACACCATCCACTGAACAAACTGTCCGCAGCACTGCAGCCAGTAATGAACCCAGTGCCCGCGGTTCTGCAGCTTACATTGAAGCCAGTGCCCGCCGTACTGCACTATCCAGTGAAACTAGGGTCTGCGGCACTGCAGCCGCCAGTAAAGCCAGTGCCCATGGCATTTCAGCCTCCAGTGAAACACTTGCCCACTGCACTGCAGCCTCCAGTTATCCCAGTGATCCGTGCACTACAGTCTGCAGTGAACCCAGTGCCCACAGCACTGCACCCTGCAGTGAACACAGTTCCGACTGCACTGCAGTTTCCAGGGATCCCAGTGCCCATTGCACTGCAGCATCCAGTGAACGAAGTGCCTACGGCACTGCAGCCTGCAATGAACCCAGTGCCCGCGTCTCTGCAGCCACCATTGAAGGCAGTGCCCGCTGTAATGCACTCTCCAGGGACCCTAGGGTCCGCGGCACTGCAGCTGCCAGTAAAGCCAGTGCCCGCTCCATGGCAGCCTCCAGTGAAACGCGTGACCACTGCACTGCAGCCTCCAGTTATCACTGTGATCCGTGCACTGTGAGCCTGCATTGAACACAGTACCCGCAGGACTGCACCATGCATTGAACCCAGTTCCCGCTTCTATGCAGCCTCCCGTGAACCTAGTACCCGTGGAATTGCAGCCTCCAGTGAACCCAGTGCACGCGTCACTGCATCCTGCATTGAACCCAGTGCCTAGGGTACTGCAGCCTACAGTGAACCCAGTTACCACGTCACTGCACCATCCAGTGAACCCGGGAACCGTGGTACTTGAGCCTGCTGTGAACCCACTGACTGCGGCACTGCAGCCTCCAGTGAAACCAGTGCCCGCGGCACTGCACCCTCCATTGAACCCAGTGCACATGTCACTGCATCCTGCATTGAACCCACTGCCCAGGGTAATGCAGCCTGAAGTGAACACAGTTCCTGCGACACTGCACCATCCAGTGAACTCAGTACCCGTGGCACTGGAGCCTTCTGTGAACCCAATGCGCACGGCACTGCAGCCTCCAATGACCCACTGCCTGCGACACTGCCCCCTCTAGTGAACACAGTGTCCATGGCACTGCACCCTCCAGTGAAGCCAGTGCCCACGGCACTACACCATCCAGTGAACAAAGTGCCCGCGGCACTGCAGCCTGCAATGAACCCAGTGCCCGCAGCTCTGCAACCAACATTGAAGACAGTGCCTGCTGTAATGCACTCTCCAGGGAACCTAGGGTCCGCGGCACTGAAGCCTCCAGTAAAGCCAGTGCCCGCGCCATTGCAGCCTCCAATGTAACCCGTGCCCACTGCACTGCAGCCTCCAGTTATCCCTGTGATCCGTGCACTGCACTCTGCATTGAAACCAGTACCCGCAGGACTGCACCATGCAGTGACCCAGTTCACGCTTCTATGCAGCTTCCAGTGAACCCAGTGCCCGCAGCACTGAACCATGCTGTGAAACCAGGTCCCGCCTCTATGCAGCCTCCAATGAACCCGGTGCCAACGGTACTGCAGCCTCCAGTGAACCCAGCGCACGCGTCACTGCATCTTGCATTGAACCCAGTGCCCAGGGTACTGAAGCCGGCAGTGAACCCAGTTCCCGCGGCAATGCACCATCCAGTGAACCCAGGACCCATAGTACTGGAGCCTGCTGTGAACCTCTGCCCGCGGCACTGCAACCTCCATTGACCCACTGCCTGCGACACTGCCCCCTCCAGTGAACAAAGTGTCCGTGGCACTGCACCCTCCAGTGAACCCAGTGCCCACAGCACTGCAGCCTGCTATGAACCCAGTGCCCGCCGCTCTGCAGCCTCCATTGAAGCCAGTGCCCGCAGTACTGCACTCTCTATTGAACCTTGGGTCCGCCGACTGCAGCCGCCAGTAAAGCCAGTGCCCGCGGCATTGCAGCCTCAAGTGAAATCCGTACTCACAGTACTGCAGCCTATAGTTTTCCAAGTGATCTGTGCACTGCAGTCTGCAGTGAACCCAGTGCCCACACCACGGCACCCTGCAGTGAATCTAGTTCCGACTGCACTACAGGTTCCAAGGATCCCAGTGCCCATGGCACTTCAGCCTCCAATGAACAAAGTGCCTGTGGCAATGCACCCTCCAGTGAACCCAGTGCCCATGGCACTGCAGCCTGCAGTGAACCCAGGGCCTGTGGGTGTCTACCCACCAGTGAAGCCAGTGTCCCTGGCACTGCACCCTCCAGTGAACCCAGTTACGTGGCACTACACCATCCAGTGAACAAAGTGCCCACGGCACTGCAGCCTGCAATGAACCCAGTGCCCGCAGCTCTGCAGCCTCCATTGAAGCCAGTGCCCGCTTCTATGCATCTTCCAGTGAACCCAGTCCCGCAGCACTGCACCATGCAGTGAACCCAGGACCCGCTTCTATGCAGCCTCCAGTGAACCCAGTGCCCACAGTACTGCAGCTTCCAGTGAACCCAGTGCCCATGGCACTTCAGCCTCCAGTGAACAAAGTGCCTGCATCAATGCACCCTTCAGTGAACCCAGTGCCCAGGGCACTACAGCATCAAGTGAACAAAGCGCCTGCGGCACTGCAGCCTGCAGTGAACCCAGGGCCTGCGGGTCTCTACCCTCCAGTGAAGCCAGTGTCCCTGGCACTGCACTCTCCAGTGAACCCAGTGCCCACCACACTACACCATCCAGTGAACAAAGTGACTGCGGCACTGCAGCCTGCTATGTACCCAGTGCCCGTGGCTCTGCAGCCTCCATTGAAGCCACTGCCCGCCGTACTGAACTCTCCATTGAACCGTGGGTCCCTCGAACTGCAGCCGCCATTTAAGCCAGTGCCCGCGGCATTGCAGCCTCAAGTGAAACCCGTGCCCACAGCACTGCAGCCTCCACTTATCCCAGTGATCCGTGCACTGCAGTCTGCAGTGAACCAAGTCCCCACAGCACTGGACCCTGCAGTGAACCTAGTTCCGTCTGCACTGCAGGTTCGAAGGATCCCAGTTCCAATGGAACTTCATCCTCCAGTGAACAAAATGCCTGCGGCAATGCACCCTCCAGTGAACGCAGTGCCCGCGGCACTGCAGCCTGCAGTGAACCCAGGGCCTGCCGGTGCCTACGCACCAGAGAAGCCAGTGTCTCTGGCACTGCACCCTCCAGTGAACCCAGTGCCCACGGCACTAAACCATCCAGTGAACAAAGTGCCCGTGGCAGTGCAGCCTGCAATGAGCCCAGTGCCTGCAGCACTGCACCATGCAGTGAACCCAGGTCCCGCTTCTATGCAGCCTCCAGTGAACCCGGTGCCCACAGTACTGCAGCTTCCATTGAAGACAGTGCCCATGGCACTGCAGCCTCCATCGAACCCAGTGCCCGCGGCTCTGCAGCCTCCATTGAAGCCAGTGCCCGCCTTACTGCACTCTCCAGTGAACCTAGGGTCTGTGGCACTGCAGCCGCCAGTAAAGCAAGTGCCCGCAACATTGCAGCCACAAGTGAAACCCGTGCCCACAGCACTGCAGCCTCCAGTTATCCCAGTGATCCGTGCACTGCAGTCTGCAGTGAACACACTGGCAATGGCACTGCACGCTGCAGTGAACCCAGTTCCAACTGCACTGCAGGTTCCAGGAATCCCAGTGCCCATGGAAATGCAGCCTCCAGTGAACAAAGTGCCCGGGGGAATGCACTCTCCAGTGAACCCAGTGACCGCGGCACTGCAGCCTGCAGTGAAACCAGGGCCTGAGGGTCTCTATATTCCAGGGAAGCCAGTGTCACTGGGAGTGCACACTCCAGTGAACCCAGTGCCCACTGTACTACATCATGCAGTGAACAAAGTGCCTGCCGCACTGCAGCCTGCTATGAACCCAGTGCCCGTGTCTCTGCAGCCTCCATTCAAGACAGAGCCCACCATAACTGAACTCTCCATTGAAACTTGGGTCTGTGGAACTGCAGCCGCCATTTGAGCCAGTGCCCGCGGCATTGCAGCCTGAAGGAAACCCGTGCCCACAGCACTGCAGCCTCCAGTGATCCCAGTCATCTGTGCACTGCAGTCTGCAGTGAACCAACTCCCAACAGCACTGCACCCTGCAGTGAACCCATTTCCAACTGCACTGCAGGTTCAAGGATCCCAGTGCCCAAGACACTTCAGCCTCCAGTGAACAAAGTCCCTGTGGTAATGCACCCTCCAGTGAACCCAGTGCCCGCAGCACTGCAGCCTACTATGAACCCAGTGCCCGCGGCTCGGCAGCCTCCATTGAAGCCAGTGACCGCCGTACTGCACTCTCCACTGAACCTTGGGTCCGAGGCACTGCACTGCCAGTAAAGCCACTGCCCGCGGCATTGCAGCCTGAAGTGAAACCAGGGACCACAAAACTGCATCGTTCAGTTATCCCAGTGATCCATGCACTGCACTGTGCAGGGAACCCAGTGCCCACACCACTGCACCCTGCAGTGACCCCAGTTCCGACTGCACTGTAGGTTCCATGGATCCCAGTGCCCATGGCAATTCAGCCTCCAGTGAACAGATTGCCTGCTGCAATACACCCTCCAGTGAACCCAGTACATGCGGCACTGGGGCCTGCAATGAACCCAGGGCCTGAGGGTGTCTACCCACCAGTGAAGCCAGTGTCCCTGGCACTGCACCCTCCAGTGAACCCAGTTACGTGGCACTACACCATTGAGTGAACAAACTGCCCGCAGCACTGTAGCCTGCTATGAACCCAGTGCCCGTGGCTCTGCAGCCTCCATTGAAGCAAGTGCCCACCGTATTGCACTCTCCATTGAACCTTGGGTCCGCGGCACTGCAGCCGCCTGTAAAGCGCGTGCCCGTGGCATTGCAGCCTCAAGTGAAACCCGTGCACACAGCACTCCAGCCTCCAGTTATCCCAGTGATCAGTGCACTTCAGTCTGCAGTGAACCAAGCCCCCACATCTCTGGACACTGCAGTGAACCCATTTCCGACTGCACTGCAGGTTCCAAGGCTCCCAGTGCCCAAGGCACTTCAGCCTCCAGTGAACATAGTGCCTGCGGTAATGCACCCTCCAGTGAACCCAGTGCCCGCAGCAGTGCAGCCTGCTATGAGCCCAGTGCCCACGGCTCTGCAGCCTCCATTGAAGACAGTGCCCGCCGTACTGCACTCTATTGAACCTTGGGTCCGCAGCCCTGCACTGCCAGTAAAGCCACTGCCCGCAGCATTGCAGCCTGAAGTGAAACGCGTGCCCACAGCACTGCATCGTCCAGTTATCCCAGTGATCCATGCACTGCACACTGCAGTGAACCCAGTGCCCACACCACTGCACCCTGCAGTGAACCCAGTTCCGACTGCACTGTAGGTTCCAAGGATCCCAGTGCCCATGGGAATTCAGCCTCCAGTGAACAAATTGCCTGCCGCACTGCACCCTCCAGTGAACCCAGAGCCCGCGGAACAGCACCATGCCATGAACACAGTTCCTGCGGCACTGCACCATGCATTGAACTCAGTACCCGTGGCACTGGAGCCTGCTCTGAACCCACTGCTTGTGGCACTGCAGTCTCCAGTGACCCACTGCCTGCGACACTGACCCCTCCAGTGAACACAGTGTCCGTGGCACTGCACCCTCCAGAGAACCTAGTGTCTGCGTCAATGCACCCTCCAGTGAAATACGTGCCCAAGGCACTACACCATCCAGTGAACGTGCCCGTGGCACTGCAGCCTGCTATGAACCCAGTGCCCGCGGCTCTGCAGCCTCCATTGAAGCCAGTGCCCACCGTACTGCACTCTCCATTGAACCTTGGGTCCGCGGCACTGCAGCCGCCAGTAAAGCCAGTGCCCGCGGCATTGCAGCCTCCAGCGAAACAAGTGCCCACTGCACTGCAGCCTCCAGTTATTCCAGTGATCCAGGCACTGCACTGTGCAGGGAACCCCGTACCCACACCACTGCACCCTGCAGTGAACCCAGTTCCGACTGCACTGTAGGTTCCAAGGATCCCAGTGCCCATGGCAATTCAGCCTCCAGTGAACAAATTGCCCGCAGCAATGCACCCTCCAGTGAACCCAGTGCCTGCGGCACAGCGGCCTGCAGTGAACCCAGGGCCTGCGGGTGTCTACACACCAGTGAACCCAGCGCCCGCGGAATGGCACCATGCTGTGAACACAGTTCCCGTGGCTCTGCACCATGCAGTGAACTCAGTACCCGTGGCACTGGAGCCTGTTCTGAACCCACTGCTTGTGGCACTGCAGTCTCCAGTGACCCACTGCCTGCGACACTGACCCCTCCAGTGAACACAGTGTCTGTGGCACTGAACCCTCCAGAGAACCCAGTGCCCGTATCAATGCACCCTCCAGTCAAACCAGTGTCCTAGGCACTACACCATCCAGTGAACAACGTGCCTGCGTCATTGCTGCCTGCTATGAACCCAGTGACCACGGATCTGCAGCCTCCATTGAAGCCAATGCCCACCCGTCTGCACTCTCCATTGAACCTTGGCTCTGCGGCACTGCAGCTGCCAGTTAAGACAGTGCCCGCGGCATTGCAGTCTCAAGTGAAACCCGTGCTGGCAGCACTGCAGCCTCCAGTTATCCCAGGGATCCGTGCAATGCAGTCTGCAGTGAACCAAGTCCCCACAGCACTGCACCATGCTGTGAACCCTGTTCCGACTGTACTGCATGTTCCAAGGATCCCAGTGCCCATGGCACTTCAGCCTCCAGTGAACAAAGTGCCTGCGGTAATGCACCCTCCAGTGAACCCAGTACCCGCAGCACTGCAGCCTGTTATGAACCCAGTGCCCACGGCTCTGCAGACTCCATTGAAGCCAGTGCCCGCCGTACTGCACTCTCCATTGAACCTTGCGTACGTGGGACTGCAGCTGCCCGTTAAGCCAGTGCCCGCGGCATTGGAGCCTCATGGGAAAACTGTGCCCACAGAACTGCAGCCTCCAGTTATCCCAGTGATCCATGCACTGCAGTCTAGAGTGAACCCAGTGCCCACAGCACTGCACCCTGCAGTGAACCCAGTTCCCACTTCTATGCAGCCTCAAGTAAACCAATTGCCTGCAGCACTGCAGCCTCCAGTGAACGCACTGACCGCGGCACTGCACCCTCAAATGAAGGTAGTGCCTGCCGCACTGCACCCTCCAGTGAACCCAGGGCCCGCAGAACTGCACCATGCGGTGAACCCAGTTCCCGCTTCTATGCACCCTGCATTGAACACAGTGCCCGCAGCACTGCAGCCTCCAGTGAACCCACTGACCGCGGCACTGCAGCCTCCATTGAAGGCAGTGACTGCCGCACTGCACCCTCCAGTGAACCCAGTGCTCGTGGAACTGCACTATGCAGTGAACCCAGTTCCCGCTTCTAGGCATCCTGCAGTGAACACAGTGCCCGCAGCACTGCAGCCTCCAGTGAACACAGATCCCGCAGCACTGGAGCCTCCAGTGAACCCACTTCACGCAGCATTGCACCCGCCAGTGAAGGCAGTGGCTAACGCACTGTAGCCTCCTGTGACCCCACTGCCCACGACACTGCAGCATGCAGTGTAACCAGTTCCAACTTGTATGCAGCCTCCAGTGAACACACTGCCCGCAGCACAGCAGCCTCCAGTGAACCCAGATCCGGCGGCACTGCCTCCTCCAGAGAACCACCTGCCTGCGGCACTGCAGCATCCAGTGACAAACTGCCTGCGACACTGCAGGCTCCAGTGAACCCAGTTACGCGGCACTGCACCATCCAGTGAACCGAGTGCACATGTCACTGCATCCTGCATTGAACCCACTGCCCAGGGTACTGCAGCCTGCATTGAACCCAGTTCCCGCTGCACTGCACCATCCAGTGAACTCAGTACCCGTGGCACTGGAGCCTGCTGTGAACCAACTGCCCGAGGCCCTGCAGCCTCCAGTGACCCACTGCCTGCGACACTGCCCACTCCAGTGAACACAATGTCCGTGGCACTGCACCCTGCAGTGAAGCCAGTGCCAGCGGCAATGCACCCTCCAGTAAAACCAGTGCCCACGGCACGACACCATCCACTGAACAAACTGTCCGCAGCACTGCAGCCAGTAATGAACCCAGTGCCCGCGGTTCTGCAGCTTACATTGAAGCCAGTGCCCGCCGTACTGCACTATCCAGTGAAACTAGGGTCTGCGGCACTGCAGCCGCCAGTAAAGCCAGTGCCCATGGCATTTCAGCCTCCAGTGAAACACTTGCCCACTGCACTGCAGCCTCCAGTTATCCCAGTGATCCATGCACTACAGTCTGCAGTGAACCCAGTGCCCACAGCACTGCACCCTGCAGTGAACACAGTTCCGACTGCACTGCAGTTTCCAGGGATCCCAGTGCCCATTGCACTGCAGCATCCAGTGAACGAAGTGCCTACGGCACTGCAGCCTGCAATGAACCCAGTGCCCGCGTCTCTGCAGCCACCATTGAAGGCAGTGCCCGCTGTAATGCACTCTCCAGGGACCCTAGGGTCCGCGGCACTGCAGCTGCCAGTAAAGCCAGTGCCCGCTCCATGGCAGCCTCCAGTGAAACGCGTGACCACTGCACTGCAGCCTCCAGTTATCACTGTGATCCGTGCACTGTGAGCCTGCATTGAACACAGTACCCGCAGGACTGCACCATGCATTGAACCCAGTTCCCGCTTCTATGCAGCCTCCCGTGAACCTAGTACCCGTGGAATTGCAGCCTCCAGTGAACCCAGTGCACGCGTCACTGCATCCTGCATTGAACCCAGTGCCTAGGGTACTGCAGCCTACAGTGAACCCAGTTACCACGTCACTGCACCATCCAGTGAACCCGGGAACCGTGGTACTTGAGCCTGCTGTGAACCCACTGACTGCGGCACTGCAGCCTCCAGTGAAACCAGTGCCCGCGGCACTGCACCCTCCATTGAACCCAGTGCACATGTCACTGCATCCTGCATTGAACCCACTGCCCAGGGTAATGCAGCCTGAAGTGAACACAGTTCCTGCGACACTGCACCATCCAGTGAACTCAGTACCCGTGGCACTGGAGCCTTCTGTGAACCCAATGCGCACGGCACTGCAGCCTCCAATGACCCACTGCCTGCGACACTGCCCCCTCTAGTGAACACAGTGTCCATGGCACTGCACCCTCCAGTGAAGCCAGTGCCCACGGCACTACACCATCCAGTGAACAAAGTGCCCGCGGCACTGCAGCCTGCAATGAACCCAGTGCCCGCAGCTCTGCAACCAACATTGAAGACAGTGCCTGCTGTAATGCACTCTCCAGGGAACCTAGGGTCCGCGGCACTGAAGCCTCCAGTAAAGCCAGTGCCCGCGCCATTGCAGCCTCCAATGTAACCCGTGCCCACTGCACTGCAGCCTCCAGTTATCCCTGTGATCCGTGCACTGCACTCTGCATTGAAACCAGTACCCGCAGGACTGCACCATGCAGTGACCCAGTTCACGCTTCTATGCAGCTTCCAGTGAACCCAGTGCCCGCAGCACTGAACCATGCTGTGAAACCAGGTCCCGCCTCTATGCAGCCTCCAATGAACCCGGTGCCAACGGTACTGCAGCCTCCAGTGAACCCAGCGCACGCGTCACTGCATCTTGCATTGAACCCAGTGCCCAGGGTACTGAAGCCGGCAGTGAACCCAGTTCCCGCGGCAATGCACCATCCAGTGAACCCAGGACCCATAGTACTGGAGCCTGCTGTGAACCTCTGCCCGCGGCACTGCAACCTCCATTGACCCACTGCCTGCGACACTGCCCCCTCCAGTGAACAAAGTGTCCGTGGCACTGCACCCTCCAGTGAACCCAGTGCCCACAGCACTGCAGCCTGCTATGAACCCAGTGCCCGCCGCTCTGCAGCCTCCATTGAAGCCAGTGCCCGCAGTACTGCACTCTCTATTGAACCTTGGGTCCGCCGACTGCAGCCGCCAGTAAAGCCAGTGCCCGCGGCATTGCAGCCTCAAGTGAAATCCGTACTCACAGTACTGCAGCCTATAGTTTTCCAAGTGATCTGTGCACTGCAGTCTGCAGTGAACCCAGTGCCCACACCACGGCACCCTGCAGTGAATCTAGTTCCGACTGCACTACAGGTTCCAAGGATCCCAGTGCCCATGGCACTTCAGCCTCCAATGAACAAAGTGCCTGTGGCAATGCACCCTCCAGTGAACCCAGTGCCCATGGCACTGCAGCCTGCAGTGAACCCAGGGCCTGTGGGTGTCTACCCACCAGTGAAGCCAGTGTCCCTGGCACTGCACCCTCCAGTGAACCCAGTTACGTGGCACTACACCATCCAGTGAACAAAGTGCCCACGGCACTGCAGCCTGCAATGAACCCAGTGCCCGCAGCTCTGCAGCCTCCATTGAAGCCAGTGCCCGCTTCTATGCATCTTCCAGTGAACCCAGTCCCGCAGCACTGCACCATGCAGTGAACCCAGGACCCGCTTCTATGCAGCCTCCAGTGAACCCAGTGCCCACAGTACTGCAGCTTCCAGTGAACCCAGTGCCCATGGCACTTCAGCCTCCAGTGAACAAAGTGCCTGCATCAATGCACCCTTCAGTGAACCCAGTGCCCAGGGCACTACAGCATCAAGTGAACAAAGCGCCTGCGGCACTGCAGCCTGCAGTGAACCCAGGGCCTGCGGGTCTCTACCCTCCAGTGAAGCCAGTGTCCCTGGCACTGCACTCTCCAGTGAACCCAGTGCCCACCACACTACACCATCCAGTGAACAAAGTGACTGCGGCACTGCAGCCTGCTATGTACCCAGTGCCCGTGGCTCTGCAGCCTCCATTGAAGCCACTGCCCGCCGTACTGAACTCTCCATTGAACCGTGGGTCCCTCGAACTGCAGCCGCCATTTAAGCCAGTGCCCGCGGCATTGCAGCCTCAAGTGAAACCCGTGCCCACAGCACTGCAGCCTCCACTTATCCCAGTGATCCGTGCACTGCAGTCTGCAGTGAACCAAGTCCCCACAGCACTGGACCCTGCAGTGAACCTAGTTCCGTCTGCACTGCAGGTTCGAAGGATCCCAGTTCCAATGGAACTTCATCCTCCAGTGAACAAAATGCCTGCGGCAATGCACCCTCCAGTGAACGCAGTGCCCGCGGCACTGCAGCCTGCAGTGAACCCAGGGCCTGCCGGTGCCTACGCACCAGAGAAGCCAGTGTCTCTGGCACTGCACCCTCCAGTGAACCCAGTGCCCACGGCACTAAACCATCCAGTGAACAAAGTGCCCGTGGCAGTGCAGCCTGCAATGAGCCCAGTGCCTGCAGCACTGCACCATGCAGTGAACCCAGGTCCCGCTTCTATGCAGCCTCCAGTGAACCCGGTGCCCACAGTACTGCAGCTTCCATTGAAGACAGTGCCCATGGCACTGCAGCCTCCATCGAACCCAGTGCCCGCGGCTCTGCAGCCTCCATTGAAGCCAGTGCCCGCCTTACTGCACTCTCCAGTGAACCTAGGGTCTGTGGCACTGCAGCCGCCAGTAAAGCAAGTGCCCGCAACATTGCAGCCACAAGTGAAACCCGTGCCCACAGCACTGCAGCCTCCAGTTATCCCAGTGATCCGTGCACTGCAGTCTGCAGTGAACACACTGGCAATGGCACTGCACGCTGCAGTGAACCCAGTTCCAACTGCACTGCAGGTTCCAGGAATCCCAGTGCCCATGGAAATGCAGCCTCCAGTGAACAAAGTGCCCGGGGGAATGCACTCTCCAGTGAACCCAGTGACCGCGGCACTGCAGCCTGCAGTGAAACCAGGGCCTGAGGGTCTCTATATTCCAGGGAAGCCAGTGTCACTGGGAGTGCACACTCCAGTGAACCCAGTGCCCACTGTACTACATCATGCAGTGAACAAAGTGCCTGCCGCACTGCAGCCTGCTATGAACCCAGTGCCCGTGTCTCTGCAGCCTCCATTCAAGACAGAGCCCACCATAACTGAACTCTCCATTGAAACTTGGGTCTGTGGAACTGCAGCCGCCATTTGAGCCAGTGCCCGCGGCATTGCAGCCTGAAGGAAACCCGTGCCCACAGCACTGCAGCCTCCAGTGATCCCAGTCATCTGTGCACTGCAGTCTGCAGTGAACCAACTCCCAACAGCACTGCACCCTGCAGTGAACCCATTTCCAACTGCACTGCAGGTTCAAGGATCCCAGTGCCCAAGACACTTCAGCCTCCAGTGAACAAAGTCCCTGTGGTAATGCACCCTCCAGTGAACCCAGTGCCCGCAGCACTGCAGCCTACTATGAACCCAGTGCCCGCGGCTCGGCAGCCTCCATTGAAGCCAGTGACCGCCGTACTGCACTCTCCACTGAACCTTGGGTCCGAGGCACTGCACTGCCAGTAAAGCCACTGCCCGCGGCATTGCAGCCTGAAGTGAAACCAGGGACCACAAAACTGCATCGTTCAGTTATCCCAGTGATCCATGCACTGCACTGTGCAGGGAACCCAGTGCCCACACCACTGCACCCTGCAGTGACCCCAGTTCCGACTGCACTGTAGGTTCCATGGATCCCAGTGCCCATGGCAATTCAGCCTCCAGTGAACAGATTGCCTGCTGCAATACACCCTCCAGTGAACCCAGTACATGCGGCACTGGGGCCTGCAATGAACCCAGGGCCTGAGGGTGTCTACCCACCAGTGAAGCCAGTGTCCCTGGCACTGCACCCTCCAGTGAACCCAGTTACGTGGCACTACACCATTGAGTGAACAAACTGCCCGCAGCACTGTAGCCTGCTATGAACCCAGTGCCCGTGGCTCTGCAGCCTCCATTGAAGCAAGTGCCCACCGTATTGCACTCTCCATTGAACCTTGGGTCCGCGGCACTGCAGCCGCCTGTAAAGCGCGTGCCCGTGGCATTGCAGCCTCAAGTGAAACCCGTGCACACAGCACTCCAGCCTCCAGTTATCCCAGTGATCAGTGCACTTCAGTCTGCAGTGAACCAAGCCCCCACATCTCTGGACACTGCAGTGAACCCATTTCCGACTGCACTGCAGGTTCCAAGGCTCCCAGTGCCCAAGGCACTTCAGCCTCCAGTGAACATAGTGCCTGCGGTAATGCACCCTCCAGTGAACCCAGTGCCCGCAGCAGTGCAGCCTGCTATGAGCCCAGTGCCCACGGCTCTGCAGCCTCCATTGAAGACAGTGCCCGCCGTACTGCACTCTATTGAACCTTGGGTCCGCAGCCCTGCACTGCCAGTAAAGCCACTGCCCGCAGCATTGCAGCCTGAAGTGAAACGCGTGCCCACAGCACTGCATCGTCCAGTTATCCCAGTGATCCATGCACTGCACACTGCAGTGAACCCAGTGCCCACACCACTGCACCCTGCAGTGAACCCAGTTCCGACTGCACTGTAGGTTCCAAGGATCCCAGTGCCCATGGGAATTCAGCCTCCAGTGAACAAATTGCCTGCCGCACTGCACCCTCCAGTGAACCCAGAGCCCGCGGAACAGCACCATGCCATGAACACAGTTCCTGCGGCACTGCACCATGCATTGAACTCAGTACCCGTGGCACTGGAGCCTGCTCTGAACCCACTGCTTGTGGCACTGCAGTCTCCAGTGACCCACTGCCTGCGACACTGACCCCTCCAGTGAACACAGTGTCCGTGGCACTGCACCCTCCAGAGAACCTAGTGTCTGCGTCAATGCACCCTCCAGTGAAATACGTGCCCAAGGCACTACACCATCCAGTGAACGTGCCCGTGGCACTGCAGCCTGCTATGAACCCAGTGCCCGCGGCTCTGCAGCCTCCATTGAAGCCAGTGCCCACCGTACTGCACTCTCCATTGAACCTTGGGTCCGCGGCACTGCAGCCGCCAGTAAAGCCAGTGCCCGCGGCATTGCAGCCTCCAGCGAAACAAGTGCCCACTGCACTGCAGCCTCCAGTTATTCCAGTGATCCAGGCACTGCACTGTGCAGGGAACCCCGTACCCACACCACTGCACCCTGCAGTGAACCCAGTTCCGACTGCACTGTAGGTTCCAAGGATCCCAGTGCCCATGGCAATTCAGCCTCCAGTGAACAAATTGCCCGCAGCAATGCACCCTCCAGTGAACCCAGTGCCTGCGGCACAGCGGCCTGCAGTGAACCCAGGGCCTGCGGGTGTCTACACACCAGTGAACCCAGCGCCCGCGGAATGGCACCATGCTGTGAACACAGTTCCCGTGGCTCTGCACCATGCAGTGAACTCAGTACCCGTGGCACTGGAGCCTGTTCTGAACCCACTGCTTGTGGCACTGCAGTCTCCAGTGACCCACTGCCTGCGACACTGACCCCTCCAGTGAACACAGTGTCTGTGGCACTGAACCCTCCAGAGAACCCAGTGCCCGTATCAATGCACCCTCCAGTCAAACCAGTGTCCTAGGCACTACACCATCCAGTGAACAACGTGCCTGCGTCATTGCTGCCTGCTATGAACCCAGTGACCACGGATCTGCAGCCTCCATTGAAGCCAATGCCCACCCGTCTGCACTCTCCATTGAACCTTGGCTCTGCGGCACTGCAGCTGCCAGTTAAGACAGTGCCCGCGGCATTGCAGTCTCAAGTGAAACCCGTGCTGGCAGCACTGCAGCCTCCAGTTATCCCAGGGATCCGTGCAATGCAGTCTGCAGTGAACCAAGTCCCCACAGCACTGCACCATGCTGTGAACCCTGTTCCGACTGTACTGCATGTTCCAAGGATCCCAGTGCCCATGGCACTTCAGCCTCCAGTGAACAAAGTGCCTGCGGTAATGCACCCTCCAGTGAACCCAGTACCCGCAGCACTGCAGCCTGTTATGAACCCAGTGCCCACGGCTCTGCAGACTCCATTGAAGCCAGTGCCCGCCGTACTGCACTCTCCATTGAACCTTGCGTACGTGGGACTGCAGCTGCCCGTTAAGCCAGTGCCCGCGGCATTGGAGCCTCATGGGAAAACTGTGCCCACAGAACTGCAGCCTCCAGTTATCCCAGTGATCCATGCACTGCAGTCTAGAGTGAACCCAGTGCCCACAGCACTGCACCCTGCAGTGAACCCAGTTCCCACTTCTATGCAGCCTCAAGTAAACCAATTGCCTGCAGCACTGCAGCCTCCAGTGAACGCACTGACCGCGGCACTGCACCCTCAAATGAAGGTAGTGCCTGCCGCACTGCACCCTCCAGTGAACCCAGGGCCCGCAGAACTGCACCATGCGGTGAACCCAGTTCCCGCTTCTATGCACCCTGCATTGAACACAGTGCCCGCAGCACTGCAGCCTCCAGTGAACCCACTGACCGCGGCACTGCAGCCTCCATTGAAGGCAGTGACTGCCGCACTGCACCCTCCAGTGAACCCAGTGCTCGTGGAACTGCACTATGCAGTGAACCCAGTTCCCGCTTCTAGGCATCCTGCAGTGAACACAGTGCCCGCAGCACTGCAGCCTCCAGTGAACACAGATCCCGCAGCACTGGAGCCTCCAGTGAACCCACTTCACGCAGCATTGCACCCGCCAGTGAAGGCAGTGGCTAACGCACTGTAGCCTCCTGTGACCCCACTGCCCACGACACTGCAGCATGCAGTGTAACCAGTTCCAACTTGTATGCAGCCTCCAGTGAACACACTGCCCGCAGCACAGCAGCCTCCAGTGAACCCAGATCCGGCGGCACTGCCTCCTCCAGAGAACCACCTGCCTGCGGCACTGCAGCATCCAGTGACAAACTGCCTGCGACACTGCAGGCTCCAGTGAACCCAGTTACGCGGCACTGCACCATCCAGTGAACCGAGTGCACGTGTCACTGCATCCTGCATTGAACCCACTGCCCAGGGTACTGCAGCCTGCATTGAACCCAGTTCCCGCTGCACTGCACCATCCAGTGAACTCAGTACCCGTGGCACTGGAGCCTGCTGTGAACCAACTGCCCGAGGCCCTGCAGCCTCCAGTGACCCACTGCCTGCGACACTGCCCACTCCAGTGAACACAATGTCCGTGGCACTGCACCCTGCAGTGAAGCCAGTGCCAGCGGCAATGCACCCTCCAGTAAAACCAGTGCCCACGGCACGACACCATCCACTGAACAAACTGTCCGCAGCACTGCAGCCAGTAATGAACCCAGTGCCCGCGGTTCTGCAGCTTACATTGAAGCCAGTGCCCGCCGTACTGCACTATCCAGTGAAACTAGGGTCTGCGGCACTGCAGCCGCCAGTAAAGCCAGTGCCCATGGCATTTCAGCCTCCAGTGAAACACTTGCCCACTGCACTGCAGCCTCCAGTTATCCCAGTGATCCGTGCACTACAGTCTGCAGTGAACCCAGTGCCCACAGCACTGCACCCTGCAGTGAACACAGTTCCGACTGCACTGCAGTTTCCAGGGATCCCAGTGCCCATTGCACTGCAGCATCCAGTGAACGAAGTGCCTACGGCACTGCAGCCTGCAATGAACCCAGTGCCCGCGTCTCTGCAGCCACCATTGAAGGCAGTGCCCGCTGTAATGCACTCTCCAGGGACCCTAGGGTCCGCGGCACTGCAGCTGCCAGTAAAGCCAGTGCCCGCTCCATGGCAGCCTCCAGTGAAACGCGTGACCACTGCACTGCAGCCTCCAGTTATCACTGTGATCCGTGCACTGTGAGCCTGCATTGAACACAGTACCCGCAGGACTGCACCATGCATTGAACCCAGTTCCCGCTTCTATGCAGCCTCCCGTGAACCTAGTACCCGTGGAATTGCAGCCTCCAGTGAACCCAGTGCACGCGTCACTGCATCCTGCATTGAACCCAGTGCCTAGGGTACTGCAGCCTACAGTGAACCCAGTTACCACGTCACTGCACCATCCAGTGAACCCGGGAACCGTGGTACTTGAGCCTGCTGTGAACCCACTGACTGCGGCACTGCAGCCTCCAGTGAAACCAGTGCCCGCGGCACTGCACCCTCCATTGAACCCAGTGCACATGTCACTGCATCCTGCATTGAACCCACTGCCCAGGGTAATGCAGCCTGAAGTGAACACAGTTCCTGCGACACTGCACCATCCAGTGAACTCAGTACCCGTGGCACTGGAGCCTTCTGTGAACCCAATGCGCACGGCACTGCAGCCTCCAATGACCCACTGCCTGCGACACTGCCCCCTCTAGTGAACACAGTGTCCATGGCACTGCACCCTCCAGTGAAGCCAGTGCCCACGGCACTACACCATCCAGTGAACAAAGTGCCCGCGGCACTGCAGCCTGCAATGAACCCAGTGCCCGCAGCTCTGCAACCAACATTGAAGACAGTGCCTGCTGTAATGCACTCTCCAGGGAACCTAGGGTCCGCGGCACTGAAGCCTCCAGTAAAGCCAGTGCCCGCGCCATTGCAGCCTCCAATGTAACCCGTGCCCACTGCACTGCAGCCTCCAGTTATCCCTGTGATCCGTGCACTGCACTCTGCATTGAAACCAGTACCCGCAGGACTGCACCATGCAGTGACCCAGTTCACGCTTCTATGCAGCTTCCAGTGAACCCAGTGCCCGCAGCACTGAACCATGCTGTGAAACCAGGTCCCGCCTCTATGCAGCCTCCAATGAACCCGGTGCCAACGGTACTGCAGCCTCCAGTGAACCCAGCGCACGCGTCACTGCATCTTGCATTGAACCCAGTGCCCAGGGTACTGAAGCCGGCAGTGAACCCAGTTCCCGCGGCAATGCACCATCCAGTGAACCCAGGACCCATAGTACTGGAGCCTGCTGTGAACCTCTGCCCGCGGCACTGCAACCTCCATTGACCCACTGCCTGCGACACTGCCCCCTCCAGTGAACAAAGTGTCCGTGGCACTGCACCCTCCAGTGAACCCAGTGCCCACAGCACTGCAGCCTGCTATGAACCCAGTGCCCGCCGCTCTGCAGCCTCCATTGAAGCCAGTGCCCGCAGTACTGCACTCTCTATTGAACCTTGGGTCCGCCGACTGCAGCCGCCAGTAAAGCCAGTGCCCGCGGCATTGCAGCCTCAAGTGAAATCCGTACTCACAGTACTGCAGCCTATAGTTTTCCAAGTGATCTGTGCACTGCAGTCTGCAGTGAACCCAGTGCCCACACCACGGCACCCTGCAGTGAATCTAGTTCCGACTGCACTACAGGTTCCAAGGATCCCAGTGCCCATGGCACTTCAGCCTCCAATGAACAAAGTGCCTGTGGCAATGCACCCTCCAGTGAACCCAGTGCCCATGGCACTGCAGCCTGCAGTGAACCCAGGGCCTGTGGGTGTCTACCCACCAGTGAAGCCAGTGTCCCTGGCACTGCACCCTCCAGTGAACCCAGTTACGTGGCACTACACCATCCAGTGAACAAAGTGCCCACGGCACTGCAGCCTGCAATGAACCCAGTGCCCGCAGCTCTGCAGCCTCCATTGAAGCCAGTGCCCGCTTCTATGCATCTTCCAGTGAACCCAGTCCCGCAGCACTGCACCATGCAGTGAACCCAGGACCCGCTTCTATGCAGCCTCCAGTGAACCCAGTGCCCACAGTACTGCAGCTTCCAGTGAACCCAGTGCCCATGGCACTTCAGCCTCCAGTGAACAAAGTGCCTGCATCAATGCACCCTTCAGTGAACCCAGTGCCCAGGGCACTACAGCATCAAGTGAACAAAGCGCCTGCGGCACTGCAGCCTGCAGTGAACCCAGGGCCTGCGGGTCTCTACCCTCCAGTGAAGCCAGTGTCCCTGGCACTGCACTCTCCAGTGAACCCAGTGCCCACCACACTACACCATCCAGTGAACAAAGTGACTGCGGCACTGCAGCCTGCTATGTACCCAGTGCCCGTGGCTCTGCAGCCTCCATTGAAGCCACTGCCCGCCGTACTGAACTCTCCATTGAACCGTGGGTCCCTCGAACTGCAGCCGCCATTTAAGCCAGTGCCCGCGGCATTGCAGCCTCAAGTGAAACCCGTGCCCACAGCACTGCAGCCTCCACTTATCCCAGTGATCCGTGCACTGCAGTCTGCAGTGAACCAAGTCCCCACAGCACTGGACCCTGCAGTGAACCTAGTTCCGTCTGCACTGCAGGTTCGAAGGATCCCAGTTCCAATGGAACTTCATCCTCCAGTGAACAAAATGCCTGCGGCAATGCACCCTCCAGTGAACGCAGTGCCCGCGGCACTGCAGCCTGCAGTGAACCCAGGGCCTGCCGGTGCCTACGCACCAGAGAAGCCAGTGTCTCTGGCACTGCACCCTCCAGTGAACCCAGTGCCCACGGCACTAAACCATCCAGTGAACAAAGTGCCCGTGGCAGTGCAGCCTGCAATGAGCCCAGTGCCTGCAGCACTGCACCATGCAGTGAACCCAGGTCCCGCTTCTATGCAGCCTCCAGTGAACCCGGTGCCCACAGTACTGCAGCTTCCATTGAAGACAGTGCCCATGGCACTGCAGCCTCCATCGAACCCAGTGCCCGCGGCTCTGCAGCCTCCATTGAAGCCAGTGCCCGCCTTACTGCACTCTCCAGTGAACCTAGGGTCTGTGGCACTGCAGCCGCCAGTAAAGCAAGTGCCCGCAACATTGCAGCCACAAGTGAAACCCGTGCCCACAGCACTGCAGCCTCCAGTTATCCCAGTGATCCGTGCACTGCAGTCTGCAGTGAACACACTGGCAATGGCACTGCACGCTGCAGTGAACCCAGTTCCAACTGCACTGCAGGTTCCAGGAATCCCAGTGCCCATGGAAATGCAGCCTCCAGTGAACAAAGTGCCCGGGGGAATGCACTCTCCAGTGAACCAGTGACCGCGGCACTGCAGCCTGCAGTGAAACCAGGGCCTGAGGGTCTCTATATTCCAGGGAAGCCAGTGTCACTGGGAGTGCACACTCCAGTGAACCCAGTGCCCACTGTACTACATCATGCAGTGAACAAAGTGCCTGCCGCACTGCAGCCTGCTATGAACCCAGTGCCCGTGTCTCTGCAGCCTCCATTCAAGACAGAGCCCACCATAACTGAACTCTCCATTGAAACTTGGGTCTGTGGAACTGCAGCCGCCATTTGAGCCAGTGCCCGCGGCATTGCAGCCTGAAGGAAACCCGTGCCCACAGCACTGCAGCCTCCAGTGATCCCAGTCATCTGTGCACTGCAGTCTGCAGTGAACCAACTCCCAACAGCACTGCACCCTGCAGTGAACCCATTTCCAACTGCACTGCAGGTTCAAGGATCCCAGTGCCCAAGACACTTCAGCCTCCAGTGAACAAAGTCCCTGTGGTAATGCACCCTCCAGTGAACCCAGTGCCCGCAGCACTGCAGCCTACTATGAACCCAGTGCCCGCGGCTCGGCAGCCTCCATTGAAGCCAGTGACCGCCGTACTGCACTCTCCACTGAACCTTGGGTCCGAGGCACTGCACTGCCAGTAAAGCCACTGCCCGCGGCATTGCAGCCTGAAGTGAAACCAGGGACCACAAAACTGCATCGTTCAGTTATCCCAGTGATCCATGCACTGCACTGTGCAGGGAACCCAGTGCCCACACCACTGCACCCTGCAGTGACCCCAGTTCCGACTGCACTGTAGGTTCCATGGATCCCAGTGCCCATGGCAATTCAGCCTCCAGTGAACAGATTGCCTGCTGCAATACACCCTCCAGTGAACCCAGTACATGCGGCACTGGGGCCTGCAATGAACCCAGGGCCTGAGGGTGTCTACCCACCAGTGAAGCCAGTGTCCCTGGCACTGCACCCTCCAGTGAACCCAGTTACGTGGCACTACACCATTGAGTGAACAAACTGCCCGCAGCACTGTAGCCTGCTATGAACCCAGTGCCCGTGGCTCTGCAGCCTCCATTGAAGCAAGTGCCCACCGTATTGCACTCTCCATTGAACCTTGGGTCCGCGGCACTGCAGCCGCCTGTAAAGCGCGTGCCCGTGGCATTGCAGCCTCAAGTGAAACCCGTGCACACAGCACTCCAGCCTCCAGTTATCCCAGTGATCAGTGCACTTCAGTCTGCAGTGAACCAAGCCCCCACATCTCTGGACACTGCAGTGAACCCATTTCCGACTGCACTGCAGGTTCCAAGGCTCCCAGTGCCCAAGGCACTTCAGCCTCCAGTGAACATAGTGCCTGCGGTAATGCACCCTCCAGTGAACCCAGTGCCCGCAGCAGTGCAGCCTGCTATGAGCCCAGTGCCCACGGCTCTGCAGCCTCCATTGAAGACAGTGCCCGCCGTACTGCACTCTATTGAACCTTGGGTCCGCAGCCCTGCACTGCCAGTAAAGCCACTGCCCGCAGCATTGCAGCCTGAAGTGAAACGCGTGCCCACAGCACTGCATCGTCCAGTTATCCCAGTGATCCATGCACTGCACACTGCAGTGAACCCAGTGCCCACACCACTGCACCCTGCAGTGAACCCAGTTCCGACTGCACTGTAGGTTCCAAGGATCCCAGTGCCCATGGGAATTCAGCCTCCAGTGAACAAATTGCCTGCCGCACTGCACCCTCCAGTGAACCCAGAGCCCGCGGAACAGCACCATGCCATGAACACAGTTCCTGCGGCACTGCACCATGCATTGAACTCAGTACCCGTGGCACTGGAGCCTGCTCTGAACCCACTGCTTGTGGCACTGCAGTCTCCAGTGACCCACTGCCTGCGACACTGACCCCTCCAGTGAACACAGTGTCCGTGGCACTGCACCCTCCAGAGAACCTAGTGTCTGCGTCAATGCACCCTCCAGTGAAATACGTGCCCAAGGCACTACACCATCCAGTGAACGTGCCCGTGGCACTGCAGCCTGCTATGAACCCAGTGCCCGCGGCTCTGCAGCCTCCATTGAAGCCAGTGCCCACCGTACTGCACTCTCCATTGAACCTTGGGTCCGCGGCACTGCAGCCGCCAGTAAAGCCAGTGCCCGCGGCATTGCAGCCTCCAGCGAAACAAGTGCCCACTGCACTGCAGCCTCCAGTTATTCCAGTGATCCAGGCACTGCACTGTGCAGGGAACCCCGTACCCACACCACTGCACCCTGCAGTGAACCCAGTTCCGACTGCACTGTAGGTTCCAAGGATCCCAGTGCCCATGGCAATTCAGCCTCCAGTGAACAAATTGCCCGCAGCAATGCACCCTCCAGTGAACCCAGTGCCTGCGGCACAGCGGCCTGCAGTGAACCCAGGGCCTGCGGGTGTCTACACACCAGTGAACCCAGCGCCCGCGGAATGGCACCATGCTGTGAACACAGTTCCCGTGGCTCTGCACCATGCAGTGAACTCAGTACCCGTGGCACTGGAGCCTGTTCTGAACCCACTGCTTGTGGCACTGCAGTCTCCAGTGACCCACTGCCTGCGACACTGACCCCTCCAGTGAACACAGTGTCTGTGGCACTGAACCCTCCAGAGAACCCAGTGCCCGTATCAATGCACCCTCCAGTCAAACCAGTGTCCTAGGCACTACACCATCCAGTGAACAACGTGCCTGCGTCATTGCTGCCTGCTATGAACCCAGTGACCACGGATCTGCAGCCTCCATTGAAGCCAATGCCCACCCGTCTGCACTCTCCATTGAACCTTGGCTCTGCGGCACTGCAGCTGCCAGTTAAGACAGTGCCCGCGGCATTGCAGTCTCAAGTGAAACCCGTGCTGGCAGCACTGCAGCCTCCAGTTATCCCAGGGATCCGTGCAATGCAGTCTGCAGTGAACCAAGTCCCCACAGCACTGCACCATGCTGTGAACCCTGTTCCGACTGTACTGCATGTTCCAAGGATCCCAGTGCCCATGGCACTTCAGCCTCCAGTGAACAAAGTGCCTGCGGTAATGCACCCTCCAGTGAACCCAGTACCCGCAGCACTGCAGCCTGTTATGAACCCAGTGCCCACGGCTCTGCAGACTCCATTGAAGCCAGTGCCCGCCGTACTGCACTCTCCATTGAACCTTGCGTACGTGGGACTGCAGCTGCCCGTTAAGCCAGTGCCCGCGGCATTGGAGCCTCATGGGAAAACTGTGCCCACAGAACTGCAGCCTCCAGTTATCCCAGTGATCCATGCACTGCAGTCTAGAGTGAACCCAGTGCCCACAGCACTGCACCCTGCAGTGAACCCAGTTCCCACTTCTATGCAGCCTCAAGTAAACCAATTGCCTGCAGCACTGCAGCCTCCAGTGAACGCACTGACCGCGGCACTGCACCCTCAAATGAAGGTAGTGCCTGCCGCACTGCACCCTCCAGTGAACCCAGGGCCCGCAGAACTGCACCATGCGGTGAACCCAGTTCCCGCTTCTATGCACCCTGCATTGAACACAGTGCCCGCAGCACTGCAGCCTCCAGTGAACCCACTGACCGCGGCACTGCAGCCTCCATTGAAGGCAGTGACTGCCGCACTGCACCCTCCAGTGAACCCAGTGCTCGTGGAACTGCACTATGCAGTGAACCCAGTTCCCGCTTCTAGGCATCCTGCAGTGAACACAGTGCCCGCAGCACTGCAGCCTCCAGTGAACACAGATCCCGCAGCACTGGAGCCTCCAGTGAACCCACTTCACGCAGCATTGCACCCGCCAGTGAAGGCAGTGGCTAACGCACTGTAGCCTCCTGTGACCCCACTGCCCACGACACTGCAGCATGCAGTGTAACCAGTTCCAACTTGTATGCAGCCTCCAGTGAACACACTGCCCGCAGCACAGCAGCCTCCAGTGAACCCAGATCCGGCGGCACTGCCTCCTCCAGAGAACCACCTGCCTGCGGCACTGCAGCATCCAGTGACAAACTGCCTGCGACACTGCAGGCTCCAGTGAACCCAGTTACGCGGCACTGCACCATCCAGTGAACCGAGTGCACGTGTCACTGCATCCTGCATTGAACCCACTGCCCAGGGTACTGCAGCCTGCATTGAACCCAGTTCCCGCTGCACTGCACCATCCAGTGAACTCAGTACCCGTGGCACTGGAGCCTGCTGTGAACCAACTGCCCGAGGCCCTGCAGCCTCCAGTGACCCACTGCCTGCGACACTGCCCACTCCAGTGAACACAATGTCCGTGGCACTGCACCCTGCAGTGAAGCCAGTGCCAGCGGCAATGCACCCTCCAGTAAAACCAGTGCCCACGGCACGACACCATCCACTGAACAAACTGTCCGCAGCACTGCAGCCAGTAATGAACCCAGTGCCCGCGGTTCTGCAGCTTACATTGAAGCCAGTGCCCGCCGTACTGCACTATCCAGTGAAACTAGGGTCTGCGGCACTGCAGCCGCCAGTAAAGCCAGTGCCCATGG
>NW_026527017.1:0-34256 GCF_024362965.1 Panthera pardus
GTTTGAAGTGTTTGAAAACCTATGCACGGCTTATGGGGAAAGTGCCATATACTCGACTCCCTTCACATATGTGTGTGGGCAAATCCTATGTCATCTAACCTCATGTATCTCTACGACTGAAGGGTTTGCAACCGCAGGCGGGGCCTGCATGAATAAGGCCATATGCACCACTTGGGAAACACCACTGTGGGGAAACCATCCTTCAACTAACATCTTGTTCACTGAGAAGGGTGTGAAACTATGCGGAGCCTTTGCTGAAAGTGCCACGTACAGAACTCGGTGGAAACAACACTGTGGTGAAACGATCTTTCAACGAACATCTCGTTTCAAGCCATAACTCTGTGAAAAAGTTTGCGGGGTATCTGCCGACAGTGCCATATATTCAACTCGGTGAAACTGCACTTTGCAGGAAGGAAGGCTCTTTCAAGTAACATCTGGTATCACGAAGTCAGAAGGGTTTGAAAACCTATGTGGGTAATGATGAGGAAAGTGACACATACTGGATACTGTGAGAAAATACCGTGGACAATCCATCTTTCAACTAACTCGTGTCACTAAGTTGGAAGTGTTTGCAAACCTAGGCGCAGCTTATGCAGAAAGTGCCGTATACTCGACGCTTTGAAAAAAAAGCACTCTGGACGAAGATTCTTTCATGAGTATGTAGTTTCAGAAAACTAAAGCAGTTTGACAAGCAACGCATGACCTACACGGAAAGTGCCATATACGCAACTCTGTGAAACAACGCTCTGAGGAAATGATCCTTCACCTAACATCTGGTTTCATTAAGTTGTGTTTGAATGCAAATGTTGGCCTAGAAGAATAGAACCATGTACTCAATACCGTGAAACAACAGTGTGGTGAAACCATCTTCCGACCACCATCTGCTTTCACTACGTTAGATGTGATTGAAACACCTTACAGGGAGGAACACTTAAAGTGCCGTAAACTCCGCTCTGTCGAACACTGCTGTGGTGAAACATACCTTCAACCAACCTCCGTTTCATCGAGTGACAACGGTTTGAAAAGCTATGCGGGACCCACAGGACAAGTGCCATATACTCAACACTGTGAAACAACACTGTGGAGAAACCCTATTTCAACCAAAACTTCGTTTCACTAAATTAGAAGTCTTTGAAACTCTATGAGCGACAGAGACGGAAAGGGCCATCTATTCAACTCTGTAACCAACAATACTGTGGTGAAAGAAACTTCAACTAACACTTGGTTTCACTGAGAGAACTCTTTGAAGACATAGGCAGGCCTACCCTGTGTCATACATTCATCTCTGTGAATCGACACATGGTGAAACCATCCTTCAGCTAGCATCACGTTTCACCCTGAAGTGTCTGAAAAGTTATGCGCGGGGCTATGCCGACGGTGCCATGCACTCAATTCTGTGAAATTGGACTTTGCGAAAACCACCTTTCAGCGAACATCATGTATCGTTACGTTGGAAGGTTTGAAAACATGCGCAGCTTATAGGAAATGCCAGAGAGTCAACTCTGAAAAACCACTGGTGAGAAACTGTCACCGAACATCTGCTTTCACGTCGTTAAAATAGTTTGAAAACTTAGGCATGACTTACAAGGAAACTGCCATCTACCCAAATCTGTTAAGTAACAATCTGGTGAAGTTGTCTTTCAATTAACATCGATCTGGTTTATATGAGTGGCAACTCTGGAAAACTCTCTGGGGTCAACATGGTAAGTGCGTTTGTAGGCACTGGCTTTGACAACCTATGCAGCTCCTGGCCGGAAAAACCAATACACTTCATTCACTGTGCGAAACAAAACTATGGGGAAATCATCTCGGTACGAACAACTGCTTTCACTACGTTAGAGCTTGTCCAAAACCATGGCGGGCCCTAGGCAAAAAGTGCCATATACGCAATTCTGTCAAACAACACTGGGGAATCCATCTTCCCACTAACCTCTGGTTTCACTAAGTTACCGGAGTTTGAACAGCCCGGCAGGGAATTGTGCGGAATGTGCCATATACTCAACTCCCTGAAACAACAGTATGCTGAAGCTCTCTTTCACCATTTGGTTTCAGAAACTTAAAGTAATTTCAACACCTAAGCATGACTTCCATGGAACGTGCCATATGCGCAACTGTTGAAACAACACTGTGGTGAAGCCACGTTTCACCTGAAACCTGCTTCCACTAGAGCTACAGATGTTTGAACACACGTGCGGGGCCCAGGCCGATAGTGCCATTTACTACCTTCTGTGAAATATGCTGGGTGAAACATTCCCTCAACTAACATCGGATTTCACCCAGTGAGAACTATTGGAAAACCTACTCAGAGAGTGCAGTAGACGCAACTCTATGAAAGGCCGGGGAGGTTATCGTTCTGTCACCTTGTCGTATGGTGAGAAGGGTTTGAAACGTTATGCGAACTCTATGAGGAAAGTGCCTTGTCCTCAACTTTGTGAAACAGCACTGTGGCGAAGGCGTCGTCCCTCTAGCATCTGATCTCAGAATTGGTGGAAAAGGAACGGCGGGTCTACAGGCAACGTGCCATATATTCCACTCTGTAAAACAGCACTGTGGGGAAGGGAAATCTTTCCCCTAAAGCTTCCTTTCACCAAGCTACAAACGTTGCAATGCACATGTGGGGCCTAGGCAGATAGTGCCATAGGCTGCATTCTCTGAAAATAACTGTGGGTGGAACATTCTTTCAAGTAACATTTGATTTCGCTAAGTGAGAACTCATGGGAACACCTATGCAAGGCCTACAGGACAAGGGTCGTATACTCATCTCTGTGAAACAACAGGGGGAGAAAGCGTCTTTCAAGTAGCATCCCGTTTCACAAGGTTAGAAGTCTTTGAATAGCTACGCGGAGCCTAGGCCAATAGTGCCAACTACTCAAACCTGTCACCCTACAGCCTGCAACAACCAAATTTCCACTACCATCTTCCTTCACGAAGGTAGAAGTGTTTGCAAACCTATGCGGGGAATGATGCGGAAAATGACCTTTAATCGACCCTGTGAGAGACTACTGTGGACAAACCATCTTTCAAGTGACAACTTGTGTCACTAAGGGAGACGCCTTTGAAAACCCTTGCGCGGCTTAGGAGGATAGTGTCATATACACAACTCTGTGAACCAACAGGGTGGAGAAGGAATCTTTCGCCTACCATCTGGTTTCACAAAGTTAAAATGTTTGAAAACCTATGCACGATCTACGTGGCAAGTTCCCTATACTCCACTCTGAAACACTCGGGGGAAATACTCTTTCACCTTAGAGCGTCTTTCACGAAGTGTGCAATGTTTGGATACACACGCGGGGCCTAGGCGGATAGTGTCATATACTCGACTCTGTGAAACAACGTTGCGGTGCAACAATCTTCCAACTGCCATCTGGTTTCACCGAGTGAGAACTCACTGAAAACCTAGGCACGGCTCATAATGTCAAACTGCACTTTGTGGCAACCATCTTTCCAACTAACAGCTTCCATCCCTACATTAGAAGCGTTTCAAAACCTATGCGGGGAACGATGTGGAAAGTGACCCATAGTCGACGCTGTGAGAGAGTACTCTGGACAAACCACCTTGCAAGTAACTTCTTGTTCCACCAAGATAGAAGAGTCTGGAAATCTAAGCACGGACTAGACGGGAAGTGCGAGATGCTCAACTCTGGGAAAACACACTGTGCTGAAAACATCTTTCAACTAGCACCTGATTTCAGTCAGTCACCACCGTTTGAAAACTTAGGCAGGGTCTACGCGGCAAGTGACAAAGAACCTATGAAACGACAAAGCGAAGAAACTCTCTTTCAAGTAACACATCGCTTCACTACATTAGAAGTGGTGGACAAACTATGCGGGTCATGTGCCGACAGAACCGTACACTCAACTCTGTCGAAGTGCACTTGGCGAAAACCATCTTTCAAGTTACATCTTGTATCCCTACGTTAGAAGGGTTTGACAAGCCAGGCAGGGAACAACGAGGAAAGGGACATACACACGACCCTGTGAGAGAATACCGTGGACAAACCATCTCTCAACTAACATCTTGTATCACTAAGTCAAAAATGCGTGAAAAAGCAGGCGGGGCCGATAACGACAGGGCCGTATACTCAATTCTGCCAAACAACAAAGTGAGGAAACCATCCTCCAACTAACATCCTGTTTGACGTAGAAAACTTAGAAAATGTATGCTGGAAACGACGTGGAAGGTGACATATAGCAGCCACTGTGAAAGAATCCTGTGGAGAAAGCGTTTTTCCACTGTCATCATGTGTCACTAAGTTACAAGTGTTTCACTCTTTCAGCTCACACCTTGTTCACTACGTTATAAATGTTGGAAAACCCATGGAGGGCTTATGCGGAAAGTGCCTTGTATGTAACTCTGTGAAAAAAAACAGTGTGGCAAAACCGTCGTTAAGAAAGATCTCGTTTCACAAAATTAGAAGAGTTTGAAACCCTATGCGGGGCGTACAGGGAAAGCGCTAGACACTCACCTCAGGGATACAAACACTTGGGGAAACAACCTTTCACTGAACGTCTGGTTACACTAAATTACAAGCGTTGAAAAACACATGCGGGGCCGAAGTGGAGAGTGCCGTACACTCCTTTCTGGGAAAGAACATTGGGAGGAAACCGTCGTTCACGGTCTACCCCGGGTCTCACTAAGTGAAACGTGTTTGGAAACCTATGTGAAGCCTACACGGAAAGTGCCATCACCTTGCGAAAAGCTTGTGGGGCAACGTTGTTTCAACTATCATCTAGTTTCACTAAGTTAAAATGGCTTCACAGCTATGCGGGATCTGTGCGGAAAGGGCCATATAGGCAACTCTGAGATAGACCACTGTGTGGAACCCATCCTCCAACTCATCTCTCGCTTCACTAAGTTAGAGGTGTTTGAAAACCACGCGGGGCCTACGCCGAAAGTGTCTCATACTCACCTCGGGACACAAGTCTATCTGGGAAGCATCTTTCTGCTGAGATCTGGTTGCACTCAGTAACAAGTGTTTGAAAACGCACGCAGGGCGTAGCAGGATGGTGCCATACACTCACCTCTGGGAAACTACACTGTGGGGAAGCCGCCTTTCAACTACCGTCTGGGTTCGCTGAGATAGGAGTGTTTGAAAACCTAGGAGAAGCCTAACGGCTAAGTGCCACATACTCAACTGTGGGAAACAACAGTGTGCTGAAACGATCTTTCAGCTAACATCTGGCCTCACGAATTGAAAACGGTTTGAAAACTATTCGGGGTCTAGGCGGAAAGTGCCAGGTACTCAGCTCTGTGACACAAGAGCTTGGGGAACCATCTTCCAACTAACATATTTCACTAAGTTAGAAGTCTTTGAAAACCGGGCGGAGACTACACCAAAAGTGTCATACAGTCACCTCTGTGAGTCACTGTGGGGAAGCCATTTTTCCAATAACGTCTCTCTTCACGAGGTTGGAAGTATTTGAACACCCGTGCAGGGCCGGCGTCAAAAGTGCCACATAGTCAACTCTGAAACAACACTGTGGGGTTTCCACGTTTCAATTAACCTCTTCTTGTTCCACTTAGAAGTGTTTGCAAACCTATGCCGGTACTACGCGGGAAGTGCTATAGGCTCAACTCTGTAAAACTCACTGTGGTGAAGCCACAGGCTTCACCCCACAGCCAAAGGGCATCTGGGTTCACTTGTTGGAAGTATGTGAAAACCTATGGGGGCTTATGCGGAAAGTGCCCTATGCTCAAGTGTGTCAAGCAGCTTTTGGGGAAACCACCTTTCAACTAACATCTTGTTTCACCGTGTTAGAAGTGTTTCAAACACTCTCCTAGGAACCATGAGAAAAGTGACGTATACTCGACACAGCCAAATCGTACTGTGGGGAGAAACGGTCTTCCAACTCACATCTGCTGTCGCCAAGTTAAAAGGGTTGGAAAACTTCTGCAGGGCCTATGCGCAAGGGCCGTGTACTCCATTCTGTGAAACGACGCTGTAGGGAAACAATCTTGCGACTAACATCTGGTTTCACTGTGAACTGTCTGAAAACCTACAAAGTGCCATATAGTCAACTGTGTGAAAGAGCACTCTGGGTAAAAGGTCTTGTGACCACCTGATTTAGGACGTTAGAAGCATTTGCAAAACTACGCCGGGATGAATGCAGAAAGTGCCATATACTCAACTCTGTCAAGCTGCACTTTGGCGAAACCATCTTTCAACTAACACCTTGTGTCGCTACCATAGAAACATGTTTGAAAACCTATGGAGGGAATGATGTGGAAAGGGTCATATATACGCAGCTCTGTCCAACCGGGCTTTGGGGAAACCACCTTTCAAGTGACATTTGATTCAACTAAATTGGAAGTGTCTGAAAGCTCCTGTGTGGTCCAGACTGAAAGGGCCTCCCACTCTATGAAAGAACACTGTGGGGAAAACGTCTTTCAACGTTCTCTTTCACTAAGTCAGAAGTGTTGGAAACCCCATGCGGGGATCGATGGGGAAAGTGACGTTGTGAGAGAGTACTGGGAAGAAACCATCTTTCAACTGGCATCTCGTCTCACTGAGAACTGTTTGAAAACATATGCACGGCCTACAAAGTGTACTAGAGTCAACTGTGTGAAAGAACACAGTGGGGAAAAATCATCTTTTAACTAACAGCTCGTTTCGCTCAGTTGGAAGTGTTTGAAGACCTATGTGGGGATCGAGGGGGAAGGTTACATACACCAGCCACTGTGAAAAGAACACTGTGCAGAAACCTTCTTTCAACTGATATCCTGTTTCACCTGGTTAGAAGTGTTTGAAGAACTCCGTGGGGGCTTATGCAGAAAGTGCCATGTACTCTGTCAAGTCCCTGCACGTTGGGACACCCTTTTGTGGAGAAACCGTCCTTCAACCACCATGTTAGAGTTATTATGTTATGTCTGAGTTACGTTCTGTTACAGTTACGTCATGTTATGTTATGTTATGTTATGTTATGTTATGTTATGTTTTCATGTTACGTTCTGTTATAGCTATTTGAAAACTTTATGCGGGGTCTATGTATAAAGTGCCATACACTCTGGCAAATAACACTGTGCGGAAACCGTCTTTCAACCAAAATCCTATTTCACTACATTAGAAGTGTTGGAAAACCCATGTGGAGTCGACACCAAAAGTGCCATGTACTCAACCTTGTGAAACAACTGTGTGGTGAAACTATCATCTGCTTCCACTGTTAGAAGTACTTGAAGACCCACGCAGGGCCAACAACGAAAGTGCCGTCTACAAAACTGTATGAAGAAACACTGCGGGGAAACAGCTTGCCACTAAAATCTTATTCCAATCAGATGAAATTGTTTGAAAACCTATGCGGAGCTTATAATGAAAGTGCCGTACACTCATCTCTGTGAAACAACAGCTTATCTGAGAGTTTTATACTCAACTCTATGGAAGAAGACGGTGGGGAAACCTTTCACCTAACATGTGGTTTCTCGAAGCTAGACGTGTGAAAACCAGGTTGCGGCCTATGCAGAAAGTGCCTTACACTCAAATCTGTGAAAGCAGAGTGTGCGGAACCATCTTTCAACAAACTTTCGGTTTCACTAATTTGGAAGTGATGGAAAACTTATGATCGGTTAACTATGAGACAAGTTGCCATATAGTCAACTCTGTGAAACAACACTCTGGTGTGAACCTCTTTCAACGACCGTCTGATTTCACTAATTTAGAAGGGTTTGAAAACCCACGCAGGCAGCAATGGGGAATGTACGATTACTCAACTCTGTGCCACAACAGTGTGGTGAAACCATCCTTCATAACATCTTGCTTCCCTGCCAGGTGTTGTCACCATTTGCAGGGAATTTTGACGAGAGTGACTTATACTCTATTGTGTAAAAAAATGTGGAAAAATGGTCTTTCAACCGACATCCTCTTTCACGAACGAAGTGTTTGAAAACCCATGCTGGGCTTTTGAAGAAACTGCCTTAGAGCCACTCTGTGGGGAATCCATCTTCCAACTAATCTCTTGCTTCACTCTAATGAAGCATAATGGGGCTCGAAAACCATAATGGGGCTACAGTGCACGCGCCACTTACTCGACTCTGTGAAACAGCACGGTCGGGAAACAATCTGTCTCTTAATATCAGTTGCAAGTGTTTGAAAACAGATGCGGGGCCTATGCACGAGGATCATGCCATGCCTTCAACGTTGTGAAATAACACTGTGGGGAAACCACCTTTCCACTACCATCTCGTTCCTCTTAGAACGGTTTGAAAACCTATGAGAAGCCTAAAAACTAAGGGCCATACACTCAACTGTGTGAAACAACGACGTGGTGAAAAGATCTTTCAAATAACATCTGGTTTCAATCATTGAGAATTGAAGACTATTGGGGGTTATGCGGAAAGGGTCATATACTCAAATCTGTGACACAACATGTGGGGAAACCATCTTTCAATCAACATCTTGTATAACTAAACTGGAAGCGTTAGAAAACCCATGGGGAGCCTATGCCGAAAGTGCCATATACTCACTCACCTCTGTCAGCCTGCACTTTGCGGAAACCATCTTGAGAGTAATATCCTGTAGCACCAAGTTAGGAAGGAGCGTTTGAAAAACTATGCGGGTAAAAGGCAGGAAGTACAAGATACTGACAACTGTGGAACAACACTGTGAGAAACCGTCTTTCAACTCAATTCTTCTTTCATTTAGGTTAGAAGTGTTTGAAAACCTATGCGCGGCGTATGGGGAAAGTGCCATTCTTTCAACTAATATCTGATTTCGCCCAGGGTGAACTCTTTTGGAAACCTATGCACAGCCCACACGGTAAGTGCCATATGCTGAACTCTGTGAAACAACCCTGTGGGGAAACGATCTTTCAACTAACATTTCGTTTCCCTAAGTTAGAAGTGTTTGAAAAGCTCTGCGGGACCTATGCAGAATTGCCCTATACTCCACTCTCAAACTGAACTCTTAGGGAAGCATTTTTCAGCTAACATCTTTATGAAACTACGTGAGGAGCATTGTAAAACCTGTGTGGGGAACGATGTGGAAAGTGACATATACTGTGGGACCCTGTGAGAAAATAGAGTGGACAATCCATCTATCAATTATCTTGGGGCACTAAGTTTGAAGTGTTTGAAAACCTATGCACGGCTTATGGGGAAAGTGCCATATACTCGACTCCCTTCACATATGTGTGTGGGCAAATCCTATGTCATCTAACCTCATGTATCTCTACGACTGAAGGGTTTGCAACCGCAGGCGGGGCCTGCATGAATAAGGCCATATGCACCACTTGGGAAACACCACTGTGGGGAAACCATCCTTCAACTAACATCTTGTTCACTGAGAAGGGTGTGAAACTATGCGGAGCCTTTGCTGAAAGTGCCACGTACAGAACTCGGTGGAAACAACACTGTGGTGAAACGATCTTTCAACGAACATCTCGTTTCAAGCCATAACTCTGTGAAAAAGTTTGCGGGGTATCTGCCGACAGTGCCATATATTCAACTCGGTGAAACTGCACTTTGCAGGAAGGAAGGCTCTTTCAAGTAACATCTGGTATCACGAAGTCAGAAGGGTTTGAAAACCTATGTGGGAAATGATGAGGAAAGTGACACATACTGGATACTGTGAGAAAATACCGTGGACAATCCATCTTTCAACTAGCTCGTGTCACTAAGTTGGAAGTGTTTGCAAACCTAGGCGCGGCTTATGCAGAAAGTGCCGTATACTCGACGCTTTGAAAAAAAAGCACTCTGGACGAAGATTCTTTCATGAGTATGTAGTTTCAGAAAACTAAAGCAGTTTGACAAGCAACGCATGACCTACACGGAAAGTGCCATATACGCAACTCTGTGAAACAACGCTCTGAGGAAATGATCCTTCACCTAACATCTGGTTTCATTAAGTTGTGTTTGAATGCAAATGTTGGCCTAGAAGAATAGAACCATGTACTCAATACCGTGAAACAACAATGTGGTGAAACCATCTTCCGACCACCATCTGCTTTCACTACGTTAGATGTGATTGAAACACCTTACAGGGAGGAACACTTAAAGTGCCGTAAACTCCGCTCTGTCGAACACTGCTGTGGTGAAACATACCTTCAACCAACCTCCGTTTCATCGAGTGACAACGGTTTGAAAAGCTATGCGGGACCCACAGGACAAGTGCCATATACTCAACACTGTGAAACAACACTGTGGAGAAACCCTATTTCAACCAAAACTTCGTTTCACTAAATTAGAAGTCTTTGAAACTCTATGAGCGACAGAGACGGAAAGGGCCATCTATTCAACTCTGTAACCAACAATACTGTGGTGAAAGAAACTTCAACTAACACTTGGTTTCACTGAGAGAACTCTTTGAAGACATAGGCAGGCCTACCCTGTGTCATACATTCATCTCTGTGAATCGACACATGGTGAAACCATCCTTCAGCTAGCATCACGTTTCACCCTGAAGTGTCTGAAAAGTTATGCGCGGGGCTATGCCGACGGTGCCATGCACTCAATTCTGTGAAATTGGACTTTGCGAAAACCACCTTTCAGCGAACATCATGTATCGTTACGTTGGAAGGTTTGAAAACATGCGCAGCTTATAGGAAATGCCAGAGAGTCAACTCTGAAAAACCACTGGTGAGAAACTGTCACCGAACATCTGCTTTCACGTCGTTAAAATAGTTTGAAAACTTAGGCATGACTTACAAGGAAACTGCCATCTACCCAAATCTGTTAAGTAACAATCTGGTGAAGTTGTCTTTCAATTAACATCGATCTGGTTTATATGAGTGGCAACTCTGGAAAACTCTCTGGGGTCAACATGGTAAGTGCGTTTGTAGGCACTGGCTTTGACAACCTATGCAGCTCCTGGCCGGAAAAACCAATACACTTCATTCACTGTGCGAAACAAAACTATGGGGAAATCATCTCGGTACGAACAACTGCTTTCACTACGTTAGAGCTTGTCCAAAACCATGGCGGGCCCTAGGCAAAAAGTGCCATATACGCAATTCTGTCAAACAACACTGGGGAATCCATCTTCCCACTAACCTCTGGTTTCACTAAGTTACCGGAGTTTGAACAGCCCGGCAGGGAATTGTGCGGAATGTGCCATATACTCAACTCCCTGAAACAACAGTATGCTGAAGCTCTCTTTCACCATTTGGTTTCAGAAACTTAAAGTAATTTCAACACCTAAGCATGACTTCCATGGAACGTGCCATATGCGCAACTGTTGAAACAACACTGTGGTGAAGCCACGTTTCACCTGAAACCTGCTTCCACTAGAGCTACAAATGTTTGAACACACGTGCGGGGCCCAGGCCGATAGTGCCATTTACTACCTTCTGTGAAATATGCTGGGTGAAACATTCCCTCAACTAACATCGGATTTCACCCAGTGAGAACTATTGGAAAACCTACTCAGAGAGTGCAGTAGACGCAACTCTATGAAAGGCCGGGGAGGTTATCGTTCTGTCACCTTGTCGTATGGTGAGAAGGGTTTGAAACGTTATGCGAACTCTATGAGGAAAGTGCCTTGTCCTCAACTTTGTGAAACAGCACTGTGGCGAAGGCGTCGTCCCTCTAGCATCTGATCTCAGAATTGGTGGAAAAGGAACGGCGGGTCTACAGGCAACGTGCCATATATTCCACTCTGTAAAACAGCACTGTGGGGAAGGGAAATCTTTCCCCTAAAGCTTCCTTTCACCAAGCTACAAACGTTGCAATGCACATGTGGGGCCTAGGCAGATAGTGCCATAGGCTGCATTCTCTGAAAATAACTGTGGGTGGAACATTCTTTCAAGTAACATTTGATTTCGCTAAGTGAGAACTCATGGGAACACCTATGCAAGGCCTACAGGACAAGGGTCGTATACTCATCTCTGTGAAACAACAGGGGGAGAAAGCGTCTTTCAAGTAGCATCCCGTTTCACAAGGTTAGAAGTCTTTGAATAGCTACGCGGAGCCTAGGCCAATAGTGCCAACTACTCAAACCTGTCACCCTACAGCCTGCAACAACCAAATTTCCACTACCATCTTCCTTCACGAAGGTAGAAGTGTTTGCAAACCTATGCGGGGAATGATGCGGAAAATGACCTTTAATCGACCCTGTGAGAGACTACTGTGGACAAACCATCTTTCAAGTGACAACTTGTGTCACTAAGGGAGACGCCTTTGAAAACCCTTGCGCGGCTTAGGAGGATAGTGTCATATACACAACTCTGTGAACCAACAGGGTGGAGAAGGAATCTTTCGCCTACCATCTGGTTTCACAAAGTTAAAATGTTTGAAAACCTATGCACGATCTACGTGGCAAGTTCCCTATACTCCACTCTGAAACACTCGGGGGAAATACTCTTTCACCTTAGAGCGTCTTTCACGAAGTGTGCAATGTTTGGATACACACGCGGGGCCTAGGCGGATAGTGTCATATACTCGACTCTGTGAAACAACGTTGCGGTGCAACAATCTTCCAACTGCCATCTGGTTTCACCGAGTGAGAACTCACTGAAAACCTAGGCACGGCTCATAATGTCAAACTGCACTTTGTGGCAACCATCTTTCCAACTAACAGCTTCCATCCCTACATTAGAAGCGTTTCAAAACCTATGCGGGGAACGATGTGGAAAGTGACCCATAGTCGACGCTGTGAGAGAGTACTCTGGACAAACCACCTTGCAAGTAACTTCTTGTTCCACCAAGATAGAAGAGTCTGGAAATCTAAGCACGGACTAGACGGGAAGTGCGAGATGCTCAACTCTGGGAAAACACACTGTGCTGAAAACATCTTTCAACTAGCACCTGATTTCAGTCAGTCACCACCGTTTGAAAACTTAGGCAGGGTCTACGCGGCAAGTGACAAAGAACCTATGAAACGACAAAGCGAAGAAACTCTCTTTCAAGTAACACATCGCTTCACTACATTAGAAGTGGTGGACAAACTATGCGGGTCATGTGCCGACAGAACCGTACACTCAACTCTGTCGAAGTGCACTTGGCGAAAACCATCTTTCAAGTTACATCTTGTATCCCTACGTTAGAAGGGTTTGACAAGCCAGGCAGGGAACAACGAGGAAAGGGACATACACACGACCCTGTGAGAGAATACCGTGGACAAACCATCTCTCAACTAACATCTTGTATCACTAAGTCAAAAATGCGTGAAAAAGCAGGCGGGGCCGATAACGACAGGGCCGTATACTCAATTCTGCCAAACAACAAAGTGAGGAAACCATCCTCCAACTAACATCCTGTTTGACGTAGAAAACTTAGAAAATGTATGCTGGAAACGACGTGGAAGGTGACATATAGCAGCCACTGTGAAAGAATCCTGTGGAGAAAGCGTTTTTCCACTGTCATCATGTGTCACTAAGTTACAAGTGTTTCACTCTTTCAGCTCACACCTTGTTCACTACGTTATAAATGTTGGAAAACCCATGGAGGGCTTATGCGGAAAGTGCCTTGTATGTAACTCTGTGAAAAAAAACAGTGTGGCAAAACCGTCGTTAAGAAAGATCTCGTTTCACAAAATTAGAAGAGTTTGAAACCCTATGCGGGGCGTACAGGGAAAGCGCTAGACACTCACCTCAGGGATACAAACACTTGGGGAAACAACCTTTCACTGAACGTCTGGTTACACTAAATTACAAGCGTTGAAAAACACATGCGGGGCCGAAGTGGAGAGTGCCGTACACTCCTTTCTGGGAAAGAACATTGGGAGGAAACCGTCGTTCACGGTCTACCCCGGGTCTCACTAAGTGAAACGTGTTTGGAAACCTATGTGAAGCCTACACGGAAAGTGCCATCACCTTGCGAAAAGCTTGTGGGGCAACGTTGTTTCAACTATCATCTAGTTTCACTAAGTTAAAATGGCTTCACAGCTATGCGGGATCTGTGCGGAAAGGGCCATATAGGCAACTCTGAGATAGACCACTGTGTGGAACCCATCCTCCAACTCATCTCTCGCTTCACTAAGTTAGAGGTGTTTGAAAACCACGCGGGGCCTACGCCGAAAGTGTCTCATACTCACCTCGGGACACAAGTCTATCTGGGAAGCATCTTTCTGCTGAGATCTGGTTGCACTCAGTAACAAGTGTTTGAAAACGCACGCAGGGCGTAGCAGGATGGTGCCATACACTCACCTCTGGGAAACTACACTGTGGGGAAGCCGCCTTTCAACTACCGTCTGGGTTCGCTGAGATAGGAGTGTTTGAAAACCTAGGAGAAGCCTAACGGCTAAGTGCCACATACTCAACTGTGGGAAACAACAGTGTGCTGAAACGATCTTTCAGCTAACATCTGGCCTCACGAATTGAAAACGGTTTGAAAACTATTCGGGGTCTAGGCGGAAAGTGCCAGGTACTCAGCTCTGTGACACAAGAGCTTGGGGAACCATCTTCCAACTAACATATTTCACTAAGTTAGAAGTCTTTGAAAACCGGGCGGAGACTACACCAAAAGTGTCATACAGTCACCTCTGTGAGTCACTGTGGGGAAGCCATTTTTCCAATAACGTCTCTCTTCACGAGGTTGGAAGTATTTGAACACCCGTGCAGGGCCGGCGTCAAAAGTGCCACATAGTCAACTCTGAAACAACACTGTGGGGTTTCCACGTTTCAATTAACCTCTTCTTGTTCCACTTAGAAGTGTTTGCAAACCTATGCCGGTACTACGCGGGAAGTGCTATAGGCTCAACTCTGTAAAACTCACTGTGGTGAAGCCACAGGCTTCACCCCACAGCCAAAGGGCATCTGGGTTCACTTGTTGGAAGTATGTGAAAACCTATGGGGGCTTATGCGGAAAGTGCCCTATGCTCAAGTGTGTCAAGCAGCTTTTGGGGAAACCACCTTTCAACTAACATCTTGTTTCACCGTGTTAGAAGTGTTTCAAACACTCTCCTAGGAACCATGAGAAAAGTGACGTATACTCGACACAGCCAAATCGTACTGTGGGGAGAAACGGTCTTCCAACTCACATCTGCTGTCGCCAAGTTAAAAGGGTTGGAAAACTTCTGCAGGGCCTATGCGCAAGGGCCGTGTACTCCATTCTGTGAAACGACGCTGTAGGGAAACAATCTTGCGACTAACATCTGGTTTCACTGTGAACTGTCTGAAAACCTACAAAGTGCCATATAGTCAACTGTGTGAAAGAGCACTCTGGGTAAAAGGTCTTGTGACCACCTGATTTAGGACGTTAGAAGCATTTGCAAAACTACGCCGGGATGAATGCAGAAAGTGCCATATACTCAACTCTGTCAAGCTGCACTTTGGCGAAACCATCTTTCAACTAACACCTTGTGTCGCTACCATAGAAACATGTTTGAAAACCTATGGAGGGAATGATGTGGAAAGGGTCATATATACGCAGCTCTGTCCAACCGGGCTTTGGGGAAACCACCTTTCAAGTGACATTTGATTCAACTAAATTGGAAGTGTCTGAAAGCTCCTGTGTGGTCCAGACTGAAAGGGCCTCCCACTCTATGAAAGAACACTGTGGGGAAAACGTCTTTCAACGTTCTCTTTCACTAAGTCAGAAGTGTTGGAAACCCCATGCGGGGATCGATGGGGAAAGTGACGTTGTGAGAGAGTACTGGGAAGAAACCATCTTTCAACTGGCATCTCGTCTCACTGAGAACTGTTTGAAAACATATGCACGGCCTACAAAGTGTACTAGAGTCAACTGTGTGAAAGAACACAGTGGGGAAAAATCATCTTTTAACTAACAGCTCGTTTCGCTCAGTTGGAAGTGTTTGAAGACCTATGTGGGGATCGAGGGGGAAGGTTACATACACCAGCCACTGTGAAAAGAACACTGTGCAGAAACCTTCTTTCAACTGATATCCTGTTTCACCTGGTTAGAAGTGTTTGAAGAACTCCGTGGGGGCTTATGCAGAAAGTGCCATGTACTCTGTCAAGTCCCTGCACGTTGGGACACCCTTTTGTGGAGAAACCGTCCTTCAACCACCATGTTAGAGTTATTATGTTATGTCTGAGTTACGTTCTGTTACAGTTACGTCATGTTATGTTATGTTATGTTATGTTATGTTATGTTTTCATGTTACGTTCTGTTATAGCTATTTGAAAACTTTATGCGGGGTCTATGTATAAAGTGCCATACACTCTGGCAAATAACACTGTGCGGAAACCGTCTTTCAACCAAAATCCTATTTCACTACATTAGAAGTGTTGGAAAACCCATGTGGAGTCGACACCAAAAGTGCCATGTACTCAACCTTGTGAAACAACTGTGTGGTGAAACTATCATCTGCTTCCACTGTTAGAAGTACTTGAAGACCCACGCAGGGCCAACGAAAGTGCCGTCTACAAAACTGTATGAAGAAACACTGCGGGGAAACAGCTTGCCACTAAAATCTTATTCCAATCAGATGAAATTGTTTGAAAACCTATGCGGAGCTTATAATGAAAGTGCCGTACACTCATCTCTGTGAAACAACAGCTTATCTGAGAGTTTTATACTCAACTCTATGGAAGAAGACGGTGGGGAAACCTTTCACCTAACATGTGGTTTCTCGAAGCTAGACGTGTGAAAACCAGGTTGCGGCCTATGCAGAAAGTGCCTTACACTCAAATCTGTGAAAGCAGAGTGTGCGGAACCATCTTTCAACAAACTTTCGGTTTCACTAATTTGGAAGTGATGGAAAACTTATGATCGGTTAACTATGAGACAAGTTGCCATATAGTCAACTCTGTGAAACAACACTCTGGTGTGAACCTCTTTCAACGACCGTCTGATTTCACTAATTTAGAAGGGTTTGAAAACCCACGCAGGCAGCAATGGGGAATGTACGATTACTCAACTCTGTGCCACAACAGTGTGGTGAAACCATCCTTCATAACATCTTGCTTCCCTGCCAGGTGTTGTCACCATTTGCAGGGAATTTTGACGAGAGTGACTTATACTCTATTGTGTAAAAAAATGTGGAAAAATGGTCTTTCAACCGACATCCTCTTTCACGAACGAAGTGTTTGAAAACCCATGCTGGGCTTTTGAGGAAACTGCCTTAGAGCCACTCTGTGGGGAATCCATCTTCCAACTAATCTCTTGCTTCACTCTAATGAAGCATAATGGGGCTCGAAAACCATAATGGGGCTACAGTGCACGCGCCACTTACTCGACTCTGTGAAACAGCACGGTCGGGAAACAATCTGTCTCTTAATATCAGTTGCAAGTGTTTGAAAACAGATGCGGGGCCTATGCACGAGGATCATGCCATGCCTTCAACGTTGTGAAATAACACTGTGGGGAAACCACCTTTCCACTACCATCTCGTTCCTCTTAGAACGGTTTGAAAACCTATGAGAAGCCTAAAAACTAAGGGCCATACACTCAACTGTGTGAAACAACGACGTGGTGAAAAGATCTTTCAAATAACATCTGGTTTCAATCATTGAGAATTGAAGACTATTGGGGGTTATGCGGAAAGGGTCATATACTCAAATCTGTGACACAACATGTGGGGAAACCATCTTTCAATCAACATCTTGTATAACTAAACTGGAAGCGTTAGAAAACCCATGGGGAGCCTATGCCGAAAGTGCCATATACTCACTCACCTCTGTCAGCCTGCACTTTGCGGAAACCATCTTGAGAGTAATATCCTGTAGCACCAAGTTAGGAAGGAGCGTTTGAAAAACTATGCGGGTAAAAGGCAGGAAGTACAAGATACTGACAACTGTGGAACAACACTGTGAGAAACCGTCTTTCAACTCAATTCTTCTTTCATTTAGGTTAGAAGTGTTTGAAAACCTATGCGCGGCGTATGGGGAAAGTGCCATTCTTTCAACTAATATCTGATTTCGCCCAGGGTGAACTCTTTTGGAAACCTATGCACAGCCCACACGGTAAGTGCCATATGCTGAACTCTGTGAAACAACCCTGTGGGGAAACGATCTTTCAACTAACATTTCGTTTCCCTAAGTTAGAAGTGTTTGAAAAGCTCTGCGGGACCTATGCAGAATTGCCCTATACTCCACTCTCAAACTGAACTCTTAGGGAAGCATTTTTCAGCTAACATCTTTATGAAACTACGTGAGGAGCATTGTAAAACCTGTGTGGGGAACGATGTGGAAAGTGACATATACTGTGGGACCCTGTGAGAAAATAGAGTGGACAATCCATCTATCAATTATCTTGGGGCACTAAGTTTGAAGTGTTTGAAAACCTATGCACGGCTTATGGGGAAAGTGCCATATACTCGACTCCCTTCACATATGTGTGTGGGCAAATCCTATGTCATCTAACCTCATGTATCTCTACGACTGAAGGGTTTGCAACCGCAGGCGGGGCCTGCATGAATAAGGCCATATGCACCACTTGGGAAACACCACTGTGGGGAAACCATCCTTCAACTAACATCTTGTTCACTGAGAAGGGTGTGAAACTATGCGGAGCCTTTGCTGAAAGTGCCACGTACAGAACTCGGTGGAAACAACACTGTGGTGAAACGATCTTTCAACGAACATCTCGTTTCAAGCCATAACTCTGTGAAAAAGTTTGCGGGGTATCTGCCGACAGTGCCATATATTCAACTCGGTGAAACTGCACTTTGCAGGAAGGAAGGCTCTTTCAAGTAACATCTGGTATCACGAAGTCAGAAGGGTTTGAAAACCTATGTGGGAAATGATGAGGAAAGTGACACATACTGGATACTGTGAGAAAATACCGTGGACAATCCATCTTTCAACTAGCTCGTGTCACTAAGTTGGAAGTGTTTGCAAACCTAGGCGCGGCTTATGCAGAAAGTGCCGTATACTCGACGCTTTGAAAAAAAAGCACTCTGGACGAAGATTCTTTCATGAGTATGTAGTTTCAGAAAACTAAAGCAGTTTGACAAGCAACGCATGACCTACACGGAAAGTGCCATATACGCAACTCTGTGAAACAACGCTCTGAGGAAATGATCCTTCACCTAACATCTGGTTTCATTAAGTTGTGTTTGAATGCAAATGTTGGCCTAGAAGAATAGAACCATGTACTCAATACCGTGAAACAACAATGTGGTGAAACCATCTTCCGACCACCATCTGCTTTCACTACGTTAGATGTGATTGAAACACCTTACAGGGAGGAACACTTAAAGTGCCGTAAACTCCGCTCTGTCGAACACTGCTGTGGTGAAACATACCTTCAACCAACCTCCGTTTCATCGAGTGACAACGGTTTGAAAAGCTATGCGGGACCCACAGGACAAGTGCCATATACTCAACACTGTGAAACAACACTGTGGAGAAACCCTATTTCAACCAAAACTTCGTTTCACTAAATTAGAAGTCTTTGAAACTCTATGAGCGACAGAGACGGAAAGGGCCATCTATTCAACTCTGTAACCAACAATACTGTGGTGAAAGAAACTTCAACTAACACTTGGTTTCACTGAGAGAACTCTTTGAAGACATAGGCAGGCCTACCCTGTGTCATACATTCATCTCTGTGAATCGACACATGGTGAAACCATCCTTCAGCTAGCATCACGTTTCACCCTGAAGTGTCTGAAAAGTTATGCGCGGGGCTATGCCGACGGTGCCATGCACTCAATTCTGTGAAATTGGACTTTGCGAAAACCACCTTTCAGCGAACATCATGTATCGTTACGTTGGAAGGTTTGAAAACATGCGCAGCTTATAGGAAATGCCAGAGAGTCAACTCTGAAAAACCACTGGTGAGAAACTGTCACCGAACATCTGCTTTCACGTCGTTAAAATAGTTTGAAAACTTAGGCATGACTTACAAGGAAACTGCCATCTACCCAAATCTGTTAAGTAACAATCTGGTGAAGTTGTCTTTCAATTAACATCGATCTGGTTTATATGAGTGGCAACTCTGGAAAACTCTCTGGGGTCAACATGGTAAGTGCGTTTGTAGGCACTGGCTTTGACAACCTATGCAGCTCCTGGCCGGAAAAACCAATACACTTCATTCACTGTGCGAAACAAAACTATGGGGAAATCATCTCGGTACGAACAACTGCTTTCACTACGTTAGAGCTTGTCCAAAACCATGGCGGGCCCTAGGCAAAAAGTGCCATATACGCAATTCTGTCAAACAACACTGGGGAATCCATCTTCCCACTAACCTCTGGTTTCACTAAGTTACCGGAGTTTGAACAGCCCGGCAGGGAATTGTGCGGAATGTGCCATATACTCAACTCCCTGAAACAACAGTATGCTGAAGCTCTCTTTCACCATTTGGTTTCAGAAACTTAAAGTAATTTCAACACCTAAGCATGACTTCCATGGAACGTGCCATATGCGCAACTGTTGAAACAACACTGTGGTGAAGCCACGTTTCACCTGAAACCTGCTTCCACTAGAGCTACAAATGTTTGAACACACGTGCGGGGCCCAGGCCGATAGTGCCATTTACTACCTTCTGTGAAATATGCTGGGTGAAACATTCCCTCAACTAACATCGGATTTCACCCAGTGAGAACTATTGGAAAACCTACTCAGAGAGTGCAGTAGACGCAACTCTATGAAAGGCCGGGGAGGTTATCGTTCTGTCACCTTGTCGTATGGTGAGAAGGGTTTGAAACGTTATGCGAACTCTATGAGGAAAGTGCCTTGTCCTCAACTTTGTGAAACAGCACTGTGGCGAAGGCGTCGTCCCTCTAGCATCTGATCTCAGAATTGGTGGAAAAGGAACGGCGGGTCTACAGGCAACGTGCCATATATTCCACTCTGTAAAACAGCACTGTGGGGAAGGGAAATCTTTCCCCTAAAGCTTCCTTTCACCAAGCTACAAACGTTGCAATGCACATGTGGGGCCTAGGCAGATAGTGCCATAGGCTGCATTCTCTGAAAATAACTGTGGGTGGAACATTCTTTCAAGTAACATTTGATTTCGCTAAGTGAGAACTCATGGGAACACCTATGCAAGGCCTACAGGACAAGGGTCGTATACTCATCTCTGTGAAACAACAGGGGGAGAAAGCGTCTTTCAAGTAGCATCCCGTTTCACAAGGTTAGAAGTCTTTGAATAGCTACGCGGAGCCTAGGCCAATAGTGCCAACTACTCAAACCTGTCACCCTACAGCCTGCAACAACCAAATTTCCACTACCATCTTCCTTCACGAAGGTAGAAGTGTTTGCAAACCTATGCGGGGAATGATGCGGAAAATGACCTTTAATCGACCCTGTGAGAGACTACTGTGGACAAACCATCTTTCAATCAAGTGACAACTTGTGTCACTAAGGGAGACGCCTTTGAAAACCCTTGCGCGGCTTAGGAGGATAGTGTCATATACACAACTCTGTGAACCAACAGGGTGGAGAAGGAATCTTTCGCCTACCATCTGGTTTCACAAAGTTAAAATGTTTGAAAACCTATGCACGATCTACGTGGCAAGTTCCCTATACTCCACTCTGAAACACTCGGGGGAAATACTCTTTCACCTTAGAGCGTCTTTCACGAAGTGTGCAATGTTTGGATACACACGCGGGGCCTAGGCGGATAGTGTCATATACTCGACTCTGTGAAACAACGTTGCGGTGCAACAATCTTCCAACTGCCATCTGGTTTCACCGAGTGAGAACTCACTGAAAACCTAGGCACGGCTCATAATGTCAAACTGCACTTTGTGGCAACCATCTTTCCAACTAACAGCTTCCATCCCTACATTAGAAGCGTTTCAAAACCTATGCGGGGAACGATGTGGAAAGTGACCCATAGTCGACGCTGTGAGAGAGTACTCTGGACAAACCACCTTGCAAGTAACTTCTTGTTCCACCAAGATAGAAGAGTCTGGAAATCTAAGCACGGACTAGACGGGAAGTGCGAGATGCTCAACTCTGGGAAAACACACTGTGCTGAAAACATCTTTCAACTAGCACCTGATTTCAGTCAGTCACCACCGTTTGAAAACTTAGGCAGGGTCTACGCGGCAAGTGACAAAGAACCTATGAAACGACAAAGCGAAGAAACTCTCTTTCAAGTAACACATCGCTTCACTACATTAGAAGTGGTGGACAAACTATGCGGGTCATGTGCCGACAGAACCGTACACTCAACTCTGTCGAAGTGCACTTGGCGAAAACCATCTTTCAAGTTACATCTTGTATCCCTACGTTAGAAGGGTTTGACAAGCCAGGCAGGGAACAACGAGGAAAGGGACATACACACGACCCTGTGAGAGAATACCGTGGACAAAACCATCTCTCAACTAACATCTTGTATCACTAAGTCAAAAATGCGTGAAAAAGCAGGCGGGGCCGATAACGACAGGGCCGTATACTCAATTCTGCCAAACAACAAAGTGAGGAAACCATCCTCCAACTAACATCCTGTTTGACGTAGAAAACTTAGAAAATGTATGCTGGAAACGACGTGGAAGGTGACATATAGCAGCCACTGTGAAAGAATCCTGTGGAGAAAGCGTTTTTCCACTGTCATCATGTGTCACTAAGTTACAAGTGTTTCACTCTTTCAGCTCACACCTTGTTCACTACGTTATAAATGTTGGAAAACCCATGGAGGGCTTATGCGGAAAGTGCCTTGTATGTAACTCTGTGAAAAAAAACAGTGTGGCAAAACCGTCGTTAAGAAAGATCTCGTTTCACAAAATTAGAAGAGTTTGAAACCCTATGCGGGGCGTACAGGGAAAGCGCTAGACACTCACCTCAGGGATACAAACACTTGGGGAAACAACCTTTCACTGAACGTCTGGTTACACTAAATTACAAGCGTTGAAAAACACATGCGGGGCCGAAGTGGAGAGTGCCGTACACTCCTTTCTGGGAAAGAACATTGGGAGGAAACCGTCGTTCACGGTCTACCCCGGGTCTCACTAAGTGAAACGTGTTTGGAAACCTATGTGAAGCCTACACGGAAAGTGCCATCACCTTGCGAAAAGCTTGTGGGGCAACGTTGTTTCAACTATCATCTAGTTTCACTAAGTTAAAATGGCTTCACAGCTATGCGGGATCTGTGCGGAAAGGGCCATATAGGCAACTCTGAGATAGACCACTGTGTGGAACCCATCCTCCAACTCATCTCTCGCTTCACTAAGTTAGAGGTGTTTGAAAACCACGCGGGGCCTACGCCGAAAGTGTCTCATACTCACCTCGGGACACAAGTCTATCTGGGAAGCATCTTTCTGCTGAGATCTGGTTGCACTCAGTAACAAGTGTTTGAAAACGCACGCAGGGCGTAGCAGGATGGTGCCATACACTCACCTCTGGGAAACTACACTGTGGGGAAGCCGCCTTTCAACTACCGTCTGGGTTCGCTGAGATAGGAGTGTTTGAAAACCTAGGAGAAGCCTAACGGCTAAGTGCCACATACTCAACTGTGGGAAACAACAGTGTGCTGAAACGATCTTTCAGCTAACATCTGGCCTCACGAATTGAAAACGGTTTGAAAACTATTCGGGGTCTAGGCGAAAGTGCCAGGTACTCAGCTCTGTGACACAAGAGCTTGGGGAACCATCTTCCAACTAACATATTTCACTAAGTTAGAAGTCTTTGAAAACCGGGCGGAGACTACACCAAAAGTGTCATACAGTCACCTCTGTGAGTCACTGTGGGGAAGCCATTTTTCCAATAACGTCTCTCTTCACGAGGTTGGAAGTATTTGAACACCCGTGCAGGGCCGGCGTCAAAAGTGCCACATAGTCAACTCTGAAACAACACTGTGGGGTTTCCACGTTTCAATTAACCTCTTCTTGTTCCACTTAGAAGTGTTTGCAAACCTATGCCGGTACTACGCGGGAAGTGCTATAGGCTCAACTCTGTAAAACTCACTGTGGTGAAGCCACAGGCTTCACCCCACAGCCAAAGGGCATCTGGGTTCACTTGTTGGAAGTATGTGAAAACCTATGGGGGCTTATGCGGAAAGTGCCCTATGCTCAAGTGTGTCAAGCAGCTTTTGGGGAAACCACCTTTCAACTAACATCTTGTTTCACCGTGTTAGAAGTGTTTCAAACACTCTCCTAGGAACCATGAGAAAAGTGACGTATACTCGACACAGCCAAATCGTACTGTGGGGAGAAACGGTCTTCCAACTCACATCTGCTGTCGCCAAGTTAAAAGGGTTGGAAAACTTCTGCAGGGCCTATGCGCAAGGGCCGTGTACTCCATTCTGTGAAACGACGCTGTAGGGAAACAATCTTGCGACTAACATCTGGTTTCACTGTGAACTGTCTGAAAACCTACAAAGTGCCATATAGTCAACTGTGTGAAAGAGCACTCTGGGTAAAAGGTCTTGTGACCACCTGATTTAGGACGTTAGAAGCATTTGCAAAACTACGCCGGGATGAATGCAGAAAGTGCATATACTCAACTCTGTCAAGCTGCACTTTGGCGAAACCATCTTTCAACTAACACCTTGTGTCGCTACCATAGAAACATGTTTGAAAACCTATGGAGGGAATGATGTGGAAAGGGTCATATATACGCAGCTCTGTCCAACCGGGCTTTGGGGAAACCACCTTTCAAGTGACATTTGATTCAACTAAATTGGAAGTGTCTGAAAGCTCCTGTGTGGTCCAGACTGAAAGGGCCTCCCACTCTATGAAAGAACACTGTGGGGAAAACGTCTTTCAACGTTCTCTTTCACTAAGTCAGAAGTGTTGGAAACCCCATGCGGGGATCGATGGGGAAAGTGACGTTGTGAGAGAGTACTGGGAAGAAACCATCTTTCAACTGGCATCTCGTCTCACTGAGAACTGTTTGAAAACATATGCACGGCCTACAAAGTGTACTAGAGTCAACTGTGTGAAAGAACACAGTGGGGAAAAATCATCTTTTAACTAACAGCTCGTTTCGCTCAGTTGGAAGTGTTTGAAGACCTATGTGGGGATCGAGGGGGAAGGTTACATACACCAGCCACTGTGAAAAGAACACTGTGCAGAAACCTTCTTTCAACTGATATCCTGTTTCACCTGGTTAGAAGTGTTTGAAGAACTCCGTGGGGGCTTATGCAGAAAGTGCCATGTACTCTGTCAAGTCCCTGCACGTTGGGACACCCTTTTGTGGAGAAACCGTCCTTCAACCACCATGTTAGAGTTATTATGTTATGTCTGAGTTACGTTCTGTTACAGTTACGTCATGTTATGTTATGTTATGTTATGTTATGTTATGTTTTCATGTTACGTTCTGTTATAGCTATTTGAAAACTTTATGCGGGGTCTATGTATAAAGTGCCATACACTCTGGCAAATAACACTGTGCGGAAACCGTCTTTCAACCAAAATCCTATTTCACTACATTAGAAGTGTTGGAAAACCCATGTGGAGTCGACACCAAAAGTGCCATGTACTCAACCTTGTGAAACAACTGTGTGGTGAAACTATCATCTGCTTCCACTGTTAGAAGTACTTGAAGACCCACGCAGGGCCAACAACGAAAGTGCCGTCTACAAAACTGTATGAAGAAACACTGCGGGGAAACAGCTTGCCACTAAAATCTTATTCCAATCAGATGAAATTGTTTTGAAAACCTATGCGGAGCTTATAATGAAAGTGCCGTACACTCATCTCTGTGAAACAACAGCTTATCTGAGAGTTTTATACTCAACTCTATGGAAGAAGACGGTGGGGAAACCTTTCACCTAACATGTGGTTTCTCGAAGCTAGACGTGTGAAAACCAGGTTGCGGCCTAGGCAGAAAGTGCCTTACACTCAAATCTGTGAAAGCAGAGTGTGCGGAACCATCTTTCAACAAACTTTCGGTTTCACTAATTTGGAAGTGATGGAAAACTTATGATCGGTTAACTATGAGACAAGTTGCCATATAGTCAACTCTGTGAAACAACACTCTGGTGTGAACCTCTTTCAACGACCGTCTGATTTCACTAATTTAGAAGGGTTTGAAAACCCACGCAGGCAGCAATGGGGAATGTACGATTACTCAACTCTGTGCCACAACAGTGTGGTGAAACCATCCTTCATAACATCTTGCTTCCTGCCAGGTGTTGTCACCATTTGCAGGGAATTTTGACGAGAGTGACTTATACTCTATTGTGTAAAAAAATGTGGAAAAATGGTCTTTCAACCGACATCCTCTTTCACCGAACGAAGTGTTTGAAAACCCATGCTGGGCTTTTGAGGAAACTGCCTTAGAGCCACTCTGTGGGGAATCCATCTTCCAACTAATCTCTTGCTTCACTCTAATGAAGCATAATGGGGCTCGAAAACCCATAATGGGGCTACAGTGCACGCGCCACTTACTCGACTCTGTGAAACAGCACGGTCGGGAAACAATCTGTCTCTTAATATCAGTTGCAAGTGTTTGAAAACAGATGCGGGGCCTATGCACGAGGATCATGCCATGCCTTCAACGTTGTGAAATAACACTGTGGGGAAACCACCTTTCCACTACCATCTCGTTCCTCTTAGAACGGTTTGAAAACCTATGAGAAGCCTAAAAACTAAGGGCCATACACTCAACTGTGTGAAACAACGACGTGGTGAAAAGATCTTTCAAATAACATCTGGTTTCAATCATTGAGAATTGAAGACTATTGGGGGTTATGCGGAAAGGGTCATATACTCAAATCTGTGACACAACATGTGGGGAAACCATCTTTCAATCAACATCTTGTATAACTAAACTGGAAGCGTTAGAAAACCCATGGGGAGCCTATGCCGAAAGTGCCATATACTCACTCACCTCTGTCAGCCTGCACTTTGCGGAAACCATCTTGAGAGTAATATCCTGTAGCACCAAGTTAGGAAGGAGCGTTTGAAAAACTATGCGGGTAAAAGGCAGGAAGTACAAGATACTGACAACTGTGGAACAACACTGTGAGAAACCGTCTTTCAACTCAATTCTTCTTTCATTTAGGTTAGAAGTGTTTGAAAACCTATGCGCGGCGTATGGGGAAAGTGCCATTCTTTCAACTAATATCTGATTTCGCCCAGGGTGAACTCTTTTGGAAACCTATGCACAGCCCACACGGTAAGTGCCATATGCTGAACTCTGTGAAACAACCCTGTGGGGAAACGATCTTTCAACTAACATTTCGTTTCCCTAAGTTAGAAGTGTTTGAAAAGCTCTGCGGGACCTATGCAGAATTGCCCTATACTCCACTCTCAAACTGAACTCTTAGGGAAGCATTTTTCAGCTAACATCTTTATGAAACTACGTGAGGAGCATTGTAAAACCTGTGTGGGGAACGATGTGGAAAGTGACATATACTGTGGGACCCTGTGAGAAAATAGAGTGGACAATCCATCTATCAATTATCTTGGGGCACTAAGTTTGAAGTGTTTGAAAACCTATGCACGGCTTATGGGGAAAGTGCCATATACTCGACTCCTTCACATATGTGTGTGGGCAAATCCTATGTCATCTAACCTCATGTATCTCTACGACTGAAGGGTTTGCAACCGCAGGCGGGGCCTGCATGAATAAGGCCATATGCACCACTTGGGAAACACCACTGTGGGGAAACCATCCTTCAACTAACATCTTGTTCACTGAGAAGGGTGTGAAACTATGCGGAGCCTTTGCTGAAAGTGCCACGTACAGAACTCGGTGGAAACAAACACTGTGGTGAAACGATCTTTCAACGAACATCTCGTTTCAAGCCATAACTCTGTGAAAAAGTTTGCGGGGTATCTGCCGACAGGTGCCATATATTCAACTCGGTGAAACTGCACTTTGCAGGAAGGAAGGCTCTTTCAAGTAACATCTGGTATCACGAAGTCAGAAGGGTTTGAAAACCTATGTGGGAAATGATGAGGAAAGTGACACATACTGGATACTGTGAGAAAATACCGTGGACAATCCATCTTTCAACTAGCTCGTGTCACTAAGTTGGAAGTGTTTGCAAACCTAGGCGCGGCTTATGCAGAAAGTGCCGTATACTCGACGCTTTGAAAAAAAAGCACTCTGGACGAAGATTCTTTCATGAGTATGTAGTTTCAGAAAACTAAAGCAGTTTGACAAGCAACGCATGACCTACACGGAAAGTGCCATATACGCAACTCTGTGAAACAACGCTCTGAGGAAATGATCCTTCACCTAACATCTGGTTTCATTAAGTTGTGTTTGAATGCAAATGTTGGCCTAGAAGAATAGAACCATGTACTCAATACCGTGAAACAACAATGTGGTGAAACCATCTTCCGACCACCATCTGCTTTCACTACGTTAGATGTGATTGAAACACCTTACAGGGAGGAACACTTAAAGTGCCGTAAACTCCGCTCTGTCGAACACTGCTGTGGTGAAACATACCTTCAACCAACCTCCGTTTCATCGAGTGACAACGGTTTGAAAAGCTATGCGGGACCCACAGGACAAGTGCCATATACTCAACACTGTGAAACAACACTGTGGAGAAACCCTATTTCAACCAAAACTTCGTTTCACTAAATTAGAAGTCTTTGAAACTCTATGAGCGACAGAGACGGAAAGGGCCATCTATTCAACTCTGTAACCAACAATACTGTGGTGAAAGAAACTTCAACTACACTTGGTTTCACTGAGAGAACTCTTTGAAGACATAGGCAGGCCTACCCTGTGTCATACATTCATCTCTGTGAATCGACACATGGTGAAACCATCCTTCAGCTAGCATCACGTTTCACCCTGAAGTGTCTGAAAAGTTATGCGCGGGGCTATGCCGACGGTGCCATGCACTCAATTCTGTGAAATTGGACTTTGCGAAAACCACCTTTCAGCGAACATCATGTATCGTTACGTTGGAAGGTTTGAAAACATGCGCAGCTTATAGGAAATGCCAGAGAGTCAACTCTGAAAAACCACTGGTGAGAAACTGTCACCGAACATCTGCTTTCACGTCGTTAAAATAGTTTGAAAACTTAGGCATGACTTACAAGGAAACTGCCATCTACCCAAATCTGTTAAGTAACAATCTGGTGAAGTTGTCTTTCAATTAACATCGATCTGGTTTATATGAGTGGCAACTCTGGAAAACTCTCTGGGGTCAACATGGTAAGTGCGTTTGTAGGCACTGGCTTTGACAACCTATGCAGCTCCTGGCCGGAAAAACCAATACACTTCATTCACTGTGCGAAACAAAACTATGGGGAAATCATCTCGGTACGAACAACTGCTTTCACTACGTTAGAGCTTGTCCAAAACCATGGCGGGCCCTAGGCAAAAAGTGCCATATACGCAATTCTGTCAAACAACACTGGGGAATCCATCTTCCCACTAACCTCTGGTTTCACTAAGTTACCGGAGTTTGAACAGCCCGGCAGGGAATTGTGCGGAATGTGCCATATACTCAACTCCCTGAAACAACAGTATGCTGAAGCTCTCTTTCACCATTTGGTTTCAGAAACTTAAAGTAATTTCAACACCTAAGCATGACTTCCATGGAACGTGCCATATGCGCAACTGTTGAAACAACACTGTGGTGAAGCCACGTTTCACCTGAAACCTGCTTCCACTAGAGCTACAAATGTTTGAACACACGTGCGGGGCCCAGGCCGATAGTGCCATTTACTACCTTCTGTGAAATATGCTGGGTGAAACATTCCCTCAACTAACATCGGATTTCACCCAGTGAGAACTATTGGAAAACCTACTCAGAGAGTGCAGTAGACGCAACTCTATGAAAGGCCGGGGAGGTTATCGTTCTGTCACCTTGTCGTATGGTGAGAAGGGTTTGAAACGTTATGCGAACTCTATGAGGAAAGTGCCTTGTCCTCAACTTTGTGAAACAGCACTGTGGCGAAGGCGTCGTCCCTCTAGCATCTGATCTCAGAATTGGTGGAAAAGGAACGGCGGGTCTACAGGCAACGTGCCATATATTCCACTCTGTAAAACAGCACTGTGGGGAAGGGAAATCTTTCCCCTAAAGCTTCCTTTCACCAAGCTACAAACGTTGCAATGCACATGTGGGGCCTAGGCAGATAGTGCCATAGGCTGCATTCTCTGAAAATAACTGTGGGTGGAACATTCTTTCAAGTAACATTTGATTTCGCTAAGTGAGAACTCATGGGAACACCTATGCAAGGCCTACAGGACAAGGGTCGTATACTCATCTCTGTGAAACAACAGGGGGAGAAAGCGTCTTTCAAGTAGCATCCCGTTTCACAAGGTTAGAAGTCTTTGAATAGCTACGCGGAGCCTAGGCCAATAGTGCCAACTACTCAAACCTGTCACCCTACAGCCTGCAACAACCAAATTTCCACTACCATCTTCCTTCACGAAGGTAGAAGTGTTTGCAAACCTATGCGGGGAATGATGCGGAAAATGACCTTTAATCGACCCTGTGAGAGACTACTGTGGACAAACCATCTTTCAAGTGACAACTTGTGTCACTAAGGGAGACGCCTTTGAAAACCCTTGCGCGGCTTAGGAGGATAGTGTCATATACACAACTCTGTGAACCAACAGGGTGGAGAAGGAATCTTTCGCCTACCATCTGGTTTCACAAAGTTAAAATGTTTGAAAACCTATGCACGATCTACGTGGCAAGTTCCCTATACTCCACTCTGAAACACTCGGGGGAAATACTCTTTCACCTTAGAGCGTCTTTCACGAAGTGTGCAATGTTTGGATACACACGCGGGGCCTAGGCGGATAGTGTCATATACTCGACTCTGTGAAACAACGTTGCGGTGCAACAATCTTCCAACTGCCATCTGGTTTCACCGAGTGAGAACTCACTGAAAACCTAGGCACGGCTCATAATGTCAAACTGCACTTTGTGGCAACCATCTTTCCAACTAACAGCTTCCATCCCTACATTAGAAGCGTTTCAAAACCTATGCGGGGAACGATGTGGAAAGTGACCCATAGTCGACGCTGTGAGAGAGTACTCTGGACAAACCACCTTGCAAGTAACTTCTTGTTCCACCAAGATAGAAGAGTCTGGAAATCTAAGCACGGACTAGACGGGAAGTGCGAGATGCTCAACTCTGGGAAAACACACTGTGCTGAAAACATCTTTCAACTAGCACCTGATTTCAGTCAGTCACCACCGTTTGAAAACTTAGGCAGGGTCTACGCGGCAAGTGACAAAGAACCTATGAAACGACAAAGCGAAGAAACTCTCTTTCAAGTAACACATCGCTTCACTACATTAGAAGTGGTGGACAAACTATGCGGGTCATGTGCCGACAGAACCGTACACTCAACTCTGTCGAAGTGCACTTGGCGAAAACCATCTTTCAAGTTACATCTTGTATCCCTACGTTAGAAGGGTTTGACAAGCCAGGCAGGGAACAACGAGGAAAGGGACATACACACGACCCTGTGAGAGAATACCGTGGACAAACCATCTCTCAACTAACATCTTGTATCACTAAGTCAAAAATGCGTGAAAAAGCAGGCGGGGCCGATAACGACAGGGCCGTATACTCAATTCTGCCAAACAACAAAGTGAGGAAACCATCCTCCAACTAACATCCTGTTTGACGTAGAAAACTTAGAAAATGTATGCTGGAAACGACGTGGAAGGTGACATATAGCAGCCACTGTGAAAGAATCCTGTGGAGAAAGCGTTTTTCCACTGTCATCATGTGTCACTAAGTTACAAGTGTTTCACTCTTTCAGCTCACACCTTGTTCACTACGTTATAAATGTTGGAAAACCCATGGAGGGCTTATGCGGAAAGTGCCTTGTATGTAACTCTGTGAAAAAAAACAGTGTGGCAAAACCGTCGTTAAGAAAGATCTCGTTTCACAAAATTAGAAGAGTTTGAAACCCTATGCGGGGCGTACAGGGAAAGCGCTAGACACTCACCTCAGGGATACAAACACTTGGGGAAACAACCTTTCACTGAACGTCTGGTTACACTAAATTACAAGCGTTGAAAAACACATGCGGGGCCGAAGTGGAGAGTGCCGTACACTCCTTTCTGGGAAAGAACATTGGGAGGAAACCGTCGTTCACAGGTCTACCCCGGGTCTCACTAAGTGAAACGTGTTTGGAAACCTATGTGAAGCCTACACGGAAAGTGCCATCACCTTGCGAAAAGCTTGTGGGGCAACGTTGTTTCAACTATCATCTAGTTTCACTAAGTTAAAATGGCTTCACAGCTATGCGGGATCTGTGCGGAAAGGGCCATATAGGCAACTCTGAGATAGACCACTGTGTGGAACCCATCCTCCAACTCATCTCTCGCTTCACTAAGTTAGAGGTGTTTGAAAACCACGCGGGGCCTACGCCGAAAGTGTCTCATACTCACCTCGGGACACAAGTCTATCTGGGAAGCATCTTTCTGCTGAGATCTGGTTGCACTCAGTAACAAGTGTTTGAAAACGCACGCAGGGCGTAGCAGGATGGTGCCATACACTCACCTCTGGGAAACTACACTGTGGGGAAGCCGCCTTTCAACTACCGTCTGGGTTCGCTGAGATAGGAGTGTTTGAAAACCTAGGAGAAGCCTAACGGCTAAGTGCCACATACTCAACTGTGGGAAACAACAGTGTGCTGAAACGATCTTTCAGCTAACATCTGGCCTCACGAATTGAAAACGGTTTGAAAACTATTCGGGGTCTAGGCGGAAAGTGCCAGGTACTCAGCTCTGTGACACAAGAGCTTGGGGAACCATCTTCCAACTAACATATTTCACTAAGTTAGAAGTCTTTGAAAACCGGGCGGAGACTACACCAAAAGTGTCATACAGTCACCTCTGTGAGTCACTGTGGGGAAGCCATTTTTCCAATAACGTCTCTCTTCACGAGGTTGGAAGTATTTGAACACCCGTGCAGGGCCGGCGTCAAAAGTGCCACATAGTCAACTCTGAAACAACACTGTGGGGTTTCCACGTTTCAATTAACCTCTTCTTGTTCCACTTAGAAGTGTTTGCAAACCTATGCCGGTACTACGCGGGAAGTGCTATAGGCTCAACTCTGTAAAACTCACTGTGGTGAAGCCACAGGCTTCACCCCACAGCCAAAGGGCATCTGGGTTCACTTGTTGGAAGTATGTGAAAACCTATGGGGGCTTATGCGGAAAGTGCCCTATGCTCAAGTGTGTCAAGCAGCTTTTGGGGAAACCACCTTTCAACTAACATCTTGTTTCACCGTGTTAGAAGTGTTTCAAACACTCTCCTAGGAACCATGAGAAAAGTGACGTATACTCGACACAGCCAAATCGTACTGTGGGGAGAAACGGTCTTCCAACTCACATCTGCTGTCGCCAAGTTAAAAGGGTTGGAAAACTTCTGCAGGGCCTATGCGCAAGGGCCGTGTACTCCATTCTGTGAAACGACGCTGTAGGGAAACAATCTTGCGACTAACATCTGGTTTCACTGTGAACTGTCTGAAAACCTACAAAGTGCCATATAGTCAACTGTGTGAAAGAGCACTCTGGGTAAAAGGTCTTGTGACCACCTGATTTAGGACGTTAGAAGCATTTGCAAAACTACGCCGGGATGAATGCAGAAAGTGCCATATACTCAACTCTGTCAAGCTGCACTTTGGCGAAACCATCTTTCAACTAACACCTTGTGTCGCTACCATAGAAACATGTTTGAAAACCTATGGAGGGAATGATGTGGAAAGGGTCATATATACGCAGCTCTGTCCAACCGGGCTTTGGGGAAACCACCTTTCAAGTGACATTTGATTCAACTAAATTGGAAGTGTCTGAAAGCTCCTGTGTGGTCCAGACTGAAAGGGCCTCCCACTCTATGAAAGAACACTGTGGGGAAAACGTCTTTCAACGTTCTCTTTCACTAAGTCAGAAGTGTTGGAAACCCCATGCGGGGATCGATGGGGAAAGTGACGTTGTGAGAGAGTACTGGGAAGAAACCATCTTTCAACTGGCATCTCGTCTCACTGAGAACTGTTTGAAAACATATGCACGGCCTACAAAGTGTACTAGAGTCAACTGTGTGAAAGAACACAGTGGGGAAAAATCATCTTTTAACTAACAGCTCGTTTCGCTCAGTTGGAAGTGTTTGAAGACCTATGTGGGGATCGAGGGGGAAGGTTACATACACCAGCCACTGTGAAAAGAACACTGTGCAGAAACCTTCTTTCAACTGATATCCTGTTTCACCTGGTTAGAAGTGTTTGAAGAACTCCGTGGGGGCTTATGCAGAAAGTGCCATGTACTCTGTCAAGTCCCTGCACGTTGGGACACCCTTTTGTGGAGAAACCGTCCTTCAACCACCATGTTAGAGTTATTATGTTATGTCTGAGTTACGTTCTGTTACAGTTACGTCATGTTATGTTATGTTATGTTATGTTATGTTATGTTTTCATGTTACGTTCTGTTATAGCTATTTGAAAACTTTATGCGGGGTCTATGTATAAAGTGCCATACACTCTGGCAAATAACACTGTGCGGAAACCGTCTTTCAACCAAAATCCTATTTCACTACATTAGAAGTGTTGGAAAACCCATGTGGAGTCGACACCAAAAGTGCCATGTACTCA